>NC_041354.1:18786965-18821965 GCF_004354835.1 Perca flavescens
AAACACACACATCACATTCACAAAAAAGATAGCTTCTTTAGACTCCAAAGACACAAAGCTCGCCGACAAACTAAAACCAAATGTCACCGATCCCTAAAGAAGGAAACAAACGAAGGAGAGGCGGGGCTAGAGTGTCATTGGTTGACGCTGAGCGATCGGTCAGTCGTCCCAGGACAAACTCTGGTTTATAAAGAGACAAGATCGGTCCGTGCGTTTGGAAAAGGAACGCATCCGACAAACTGTTGACAAGCCTTCTTCAAGAGGCGCATCCCATGGAAAAGAAACAAATAGACTAACTGTGATAGGATACAGATATAAAGAAAGATATTTAACTGTGAAGTTATTGAGAAGACGAACGCCATCGACTGGTTGAAAGACAGAAGAAGCTTAGAAAGTAGCTGAAACTACTCAAATATCTAGAACAAGCTGATTGATTGGAGCTCAACGGACAGACTTTAAAATCATCTCGGCGAATGTCTACGTCTCCGACAGCAAAAGGAAACGCTCTGAAAGGTCAGAATCAATGGAGCTTCAGAGGACCAGTGACTGTAAGAACTTCAGCGGATTGATTTGAGATCAACAGACACAGTTTTAAATGATCCCGGCGATTGTCTCCGACAGCAACAGGAAGTCAGACGGTTCCGAGGAAAAAGTTGAGCACGAGAAGAAACGACACAGTTTGAGAAACCTTCTCTGATCAAAACCCTGACAGAGTTCAAAACGTTCAAACGGGAATTCCCTGTCCGTGAACATAGATCTGTGTGACATTAATAACTTAAAGCTAAGTGCTAGGTAACAGCCGCCATGGTTAACCGTGCAGCTCTCGTGTCTGTGATGAAGGTATTGGTGATGATGCTGATTGTTCTCGGGATGGGAGTGAAGGCCGCGCCCACAGAGAGAGGTAAGCAAGCTTTTCAAGGTGTTAAATGGGAGGATTCCTCTGTGCACGGGAGCTATGGTGTAAAGACAGATGGAGAACACATACAGAGACGGATGGAAGGAAGAAACAAAAACTTTGAAAAAGGATGTCCATGAAACGATTTGAAAGCGGAAAAACATTGACTAAAGCATCACTAAATGTCAAAAGAAAGCAAACAAACGTGCCAAAAAATAAGAAGTTTCAAGCTATCATGTTTTCCTAAATAATGTCCAGAATTTTAGGCATAATCAGAAATCTGCCCAGAAAAAAAAAAATCCTGAAAGAGTTCAAAACTTTAAAAGACAATTTGCTGTAAGTGAACACAGATCTGCGTGACTTTAATCACGTGTTTGAGTGCTCGGTAACAGACAGTTTTTTTGGTAATATTTTTGCTCCTACCATAGCCAGTTATGAACGACACAGATCAGAGATTTGTTTAGTAGTTTAGGGATGTGACATTACAATCAGGAGGCTGCACAGGGAATTTATTTTGAAAACTGACGGGATGCTCTAGCCTTTGAACACCCCTCAGCTCTGACAGACCTAGAGACTATTTTTAGCAGAGAATTGTTTCTACGATGGCACTGGATGTAAATTACAGATCGTCCAATAGAAACAGACTTCTAGGACACTGAGCCGGGCCGACAAGATGATCGTTTCCTAGGAAACATCATCAGGTATCGCCAGGTAAACCAACATTTATGGTCAGAGTAGGACTAGTGTGACCATTTGTTTTTGACAAAGTTTTGAAGTTTTTTTTTTTTTGCAGAGTTTGGAAGGCTCATGTTGGTTCACCGGATGGTTATTAACTTGTTAAGCCTAGAATTTGGTTCACAGTGGACAATTAAAACATGCCAAAGCAAGAAGTCCCCTTTAATTTAACCTTTAGGGTGTTCCTTGCCAAACCTTAACCATACTTTCGTTGCCATGTAAAGATCGTACAGAGCAAATCATTTGAAATCACTGGTATTGAATTGAATATTTATTATCAATGTTCTGTCTGGTGATAGGGTGGACATTCCTTTCATTCCTTACAAAACCTGTGTGTGTGTGTGTGTGTGTGTGTGTGTGTGTGTGTGTGTGTGTGTGTGTGCTCTTATGTAAAAGCTTCTAGCAATCAGCGAAGCACCGGAATCCCAAAAAAACATCTGTCTGATGGGGTGGGTGTTCATCTCAACAACAAATCTGGAAGAGAACGAGACCGTGTTAGAGCCAGAAGCTGCCCAACTACAGCGTAAAAGAACCGTAAAAGTCCAACCATTCAGCCCCATTTTTGTGTTTTCTGTTCCCCAGGCGTTGTGAAAGCTGCTCCGAGTCTCACTCGAGCACCGGCGCTCCCGGAGAACCTCCTGAAACAGCTGAAACTCAAAGTAGCTGCAGAGGAACCGACAACCAGAATCACAGAAAAAACACAGAGCAGGACTCTGGCTGCACCCAGGCCAGATAATCGCTCCCAGATGCTGAAGATGATCTCTGCTCTGCAGGATCTGCACAGGACGATGAACAGCACGCTGAGCGCCCGGATCACCATCATGCCCCGAGGTAACCTTCTGGTTGTTGCATCAGGAACGCTGAAACAAGCCACCAAACGTTGGGAAAGCAACAAGAACATCTTCTGTTGCTTTTTTCAACGCTGGCTTTTTTCCTGACGTTTTTGTACATCCCTCTATCCCTCCATCTTCCTCTCCCCTGGCTCCTGTCGGACCTCTGGTTGCTAGGAGACCGTTGCCTCATTGTTTACAAGACTGACCAATCAGACAAGACAATGTGTGCTCGTGGCTGGGAACATGAATAAAATGTTTAACGTTTGTGGCTTTACCTCCACATTATCCTGGAACTGAGTCGTGCACTTTCACTGAAACCTGGTTTTTATTTATTCTTTTATTTCAGCAAATGGCAAAAATTCAGGAAGAAAAAACAAAGTGGTAAGTTGTCTAATTGTACATTTTTGTCGCCTTGTTCAACGTTTGTGTTGCATTTTTCCCTCCTGTTTTGTGGGTTTAGAAGAACGTGTGCCAAGGGCCAGACGTATGGTTATCAACATGCTTTTATTTAAGAGAAACTGTCAAATATCTTTGACTGTAATACTGCATGTCGCTTTTTTGACATTTGTAGCATTTTTTGTTTGCTGTTTTTCTGACATTTTCATAGAATTTAGCAAATCAAGCAAAACAAAGATTACATTTCTAAAAGCAGCAGACTCCCAACCTGTTTCACAGCCTCCGAGTCTCAAAGTCAACAAGACGACTGTCACGTAATTACAGTCTCCTGTCTTTTTGGTTTTGGTGCACGACAAGGCAGGTCAGAATTTAATTTGAATCTAAATTAATATACGGGTCGGATCTAAACCTGCGATGGGCCGGGTTTGGCCATCAATAAAAGTGACAAAAACCAGCATTCAGTTTGACTGAGTTTGACACGTTCCGTATGCAGTTCCTGATTCTGTGTTTCTCTCCGGTCTTTCTTCAAGCTTCCTGCCGCTGACAGAGCGGTGAAGCCGGCCACGCCGGCGCCAGCGGCCGCTGACAGCACGGTGTCCAGAGTGAGCGCTGACATCTTCATCCCGAGTCTGACGGGACGAAACTTCAGGAAGTCCCTCCCCCCGCAGACCAAGAAGACCAACAAGAGAGGTGAAACCTTGCCCACAATTACATATTCAAAAGATTTGTGTTCCTACATATTTTTCTGTATCTTTACGAGTAAATACAGCAGAATGCGTTGGCATGGGTTGGGTTGGGTAGATATCCACAGAAAGCACCAACATGGCGTCTACCTCAGCCCTAAAAACATTGATCATTGGCCCCGAGCCTTTGTTTTTAGTTGTCAAGCAACAGTCTGAATCAAATGAAATTCTTCTTCTTTGTCTCCAACAGTGTGTTTCTGGAAGTACTGCTCCCAGAACTGATCGTCTCTAAGCCGGTGTCTTCCTCCAAACTCTGCCAACTTGTCTTCCTCCTCATCCATCCATCCATCCATCCATCCATCCATCCATCCATCCATCCATCCATCCGGTACATAAAACATCTGAAATTTATTTTGAAAAGTTGTCAAAAAACAGTGAAAAATAGCACCAGAAACGCCGAAAAAAGCGAGAAAAACTTCTGAAAAAGCGACAAAAACGTATCTCAGTTTGGCAAGGCTGCATACCAATGTTGGTGTTGATGTAATCAAAATAGACAAACTTCTATTAATTTCAATGTTTTTCCAAGTCAAACAGCCTTAAGGCGTAAGGGCCTTTCCTTTCAGATATGGCGTTTTGAAGCCTTAATTGTGGCCGGTTGGACTCATATTTCTTGGGAACCTAGTTATTGGGCCGACTTTGGTGTTTTAATGTAAACCGAAAGCCAGATCAACAGGACCTTTGGGGTTTAAACCCTAAATGTCAGCTTTAGTGCAGACCCTTGGAAGCTCGTACTGCTTCATCCCTCCATCCCTCCATCTCTCCATCTCTCCATCCCTCAAGCTCCCTCTCCTCCGGCTCCTGTCGGACCTCTGGTTGCTAGGAGCCTCTTGCCATGACAGCAGGAAACCACACGGTGGCGCCAGCCTCGGACCTTTTCATTGGCTCATCATTAACAAGACTGACCAATCAGAGAAGACGATATGCGTTTGTGGCCGGGCGCATGAACAAACTGTTAACCCTTCCTTTCCTTTCCTTTCCTTTCCTTTCCTTTCCTTTCCTTCCTCCTAAGACAGACACACTTTATGTTTGTGTGCACCAACCTTAAAATAAAGTTTATTTCCAGTATTTTTGTGACAATAAAGATTGATTTTATTTTTATACAATCACACTCTGTTTAGTTGTTCATTAAGCAGACGGAGGGATGAAACCAGAGAGAACGAGAGACAGGTGACACACATCAGGGACCAATCAGACTCAACAGGAAACTAAGCTATGCAAAGACAATTGCTACAAAATAAAACAGGAATTAAAATGTGAACATTCCCGAGGATGCATCTAGGGAAACAAAACAGAGATAAAATAACAGAAACAAGCAAACAGCAACACCCAATCACAACCATGACAGGTATGACGTTTTTCCACCATTCTTTACGTTTTTGTCGCTGATTTAGATTTTTTTAAAACTGTTTTTGTTGCTTCTTTGTTGTTGCATTTTTTGCACAGGAACCAGAGGCCTGTACTATGTATTAGGGGTGGTACGGTTCATGAAAAAACATCCGAACCGCTAGTCTCGGTTCGCTAGTCTCGGTTCGCTAGTCTCGGTTCGGAGCGTGTGTGCGCCACACGGTTCATCAGTCCGCTGTTAATGGTCACTAACCACTTCCTGCCATAGTGCCCACTTTCGACACCTATGTTAAAATACTTACTGGAAATGACGAGCAGGATGAATTTGATGAACGCAACCCTTTGGCAGCTGATTGGATGATCGCGTCACATGGGTCTTGCTGCTCCCGAATTTCAAAACAGACTTTAATGGCGGCTCGTTCAGAATAGGATCTCGTATTTTACAAAAATAGTTCACCGAAACGTGTTTCTGAAAACATTTTAAGCGAGAAATAGGCTGTGCAGTTGCTGAATCTGTCTTCATTTCAGATTGACAAAGGTCAGTTTAAAAGATTTTTGTCAGATTTTGAGAGACACCGAGCCGAGTGCTCCTCAAGTGGAGTGGGGTGCCGCTGCAGGTCACGTCACGTCACCTGCAGAAATGTCAGGTGGGAGAGAGGCTGCCCAGAGCTGGAGGATGCGCCAGTGTGTGGGAACATTTTGGATTTCACGTTACCTATGATGAAATAAAACAATATATAGAACTGCCACTGTGTGCATGTATTGTGCAACATGCATTCAATATGCTAATTTTAGCTATATATCATATCAAGTATATTCTGGAGTGTTAAAGATTAAAAGAAAAAATAACAAGAACCGTACAGAACCGAAAACCATGACCCTAAAACTGTGACACGAACCGAACTGTGAGTTTTGTGAACCGTACCACCCCTACTATGAATCCAGATCAACATGCCCAGAGGCCTGAACTATGAATCCAGATCAACATGTCCTGGATTTCTTTCAGTTTCCCGGCTTCACCTAACCTAACAACCGCGGTCCTGTATCAGCTGTGTCCCGACGGGGGTTAACAACTAGTTCAATCAACTCAGGCTTAGTTTACAGACAGACAGACAGACAGACAGACAGATACACACACAGACAACCCAGGGTTTCCCAATCCAGCGGCGCGCACATTCACATAAAAGAGGCAGGGTTTGATCAGCACGACCAATCACAAACATCTACCAGAGCCGCATATTTTACATAAAAAGAGCAAACAATAATTCTCCATAAATATGAAGAAAACAGACACGGTTTTACAGGCAAAACACAATACAGTCGCTACAACCCTGGCAGTGGAAGCAACCGTGAGAGCAAATAAAAAATGTAAAAACATAATTCAAACAGATGTGTCTCATTGGCAACACACGGCTCAAGAAGCCAACAAATAGCCTATACGTAATTCCCTCCGCTGAAAATCTATATCTTTCTTTCAGGAAGTCGAGCACAAAAACAAAATAAAATATCCGGTTAATTTTCAAAATAAAATCCAGCGTGCTCACGGCGGATCATATCTCCCTGCACTACAGCTTGAAAACACAGCACAGAGCTGTTTCCCCTCTACTCCTCTGGATGGAAACTAACTGGTGGTGATTTTGTGGTTCTATTCTACGTGAATTTGCGAGATCTTGTGGGTCCTCATGACTTCAGCTGTTAGTCAGTGCCGCAGCCTTGCCGCATCAAATCCGGACCTGGTGAGTGTTGACGGACGGTGGAGCAGCGGAGCCGGTCCGCAACCGGTGGAAATTAGGAGTCTGTCTGTCTGTCTGTCTGTCTGTCTCTCTCTCTCTCTGAACACAAGACATCCCTCCGTCCTCTGGCTGTTTCCACAGTAACGGCTGTCTTTGGGTCGTTACATTCAGACGCTTTCCACAGAGTCACGGTCGCTGCGGTGACCAGCATGTGTGTCTGCACATGCTGCAGGGTTTTTAAACGTAGCCTACCGCCTCTTACAGTATATTATTAAGACTTCAACAATATCCCAAAAAATATTTAACCCTTTTTTGACACACTTTTTTTAATGCTTTTTATTGAAGCTTTCATACATTTTTTTTAATGCTTTTTCGACACTTTCCTTTTGACACATTCATTGTTTTTTTTTTTTTTTTTACAGCTTTGGCATTTTTCTTTATCCTTTTGATTTTTTTTTTTTCAATGCTTTTTCAGACGCTCTTTTTTGAAGATTCTTTTTCCCTTTTTTGACACTGTTTCCACGCTTTTTTCAACGTTTTGGATGCTTTTTAACCAAACAGGGTGTGTGAAAGTATTTAGCAAAAAGCTTCAGATGTTGGAGGCTTCGGTGTGCCACAATTAAAGATACTTCTAACCAGGAAGTAGTACGCAGCGAATCACAGCTAAGAACCATCCAGCATGTTTCTGATACCGCTAACGAACGTCCCAGCTCCTTCACAGGTTTTGCTGATTACTTAGACACTGAAAGTGAATGCTTAGACACTTCTTGTGAATTGAATAGTTTTTGTCATTTTTTCTGACGTTTTTATTGCTTTTTTATTTATTTTTTCAACATATTTGTCATTTCTGATGTTTTTGTCACCTTTTTCTGGGGTTCGTTCCAGGAATGAGGTTTAACAAACTCTGAGTCTAACCCTGATCTCTGAGTTGATTTACCCTGAGATGGGAAACTGAGTTTTTGGTTCCAGAACAGCTGATTTGAGTTGGTTCAATCAGGGTTACGCGCGTGCACAACCACTATAAAAAGGCAGCATGAATGGAGCCATAATTCTACGATTCACCATGGTAACAACCACAAACAAACGGGTTGGCGGAAATACTCATGCGCACAAACTTACAAATTAATATTAACTGTCTACAGTTTGAACATGCATTTCATTAAAAAAGTAAGACAGCGGTTGCTGCTGCAAAAGAGAGAGAATTGGTGTGGGAGAAAATTGCTGCTCGAGTCAATGCGTATGCATTAACAGTGTATTAATTTCATTTTTAATCACAGTTAACTTATAATATTACTAGTGAAAACTGGAATTGTATTACACCTATAATTTCATTTAGGTGCAATCCTGCGGGCTATACTATACTAATCCAATTCTGAGGCTGCAGCACCATGATCAATAACAGAACTATAATGTATAATCATTTATTTATTTTAATGGCTCTCACTGGTTTGTGTCCAGGGAACACTACAAAAAACTTTTAAAAAAACGTTTCAGAGTGAGTCACACTTTTGTGACGGCTCTACAGTGGCTTTACTATTACAGTATGATCCACTACACTGTTATAAAGAAAACTGCCGTTTGCAAAAAACGTAATTAGACACAAAGAATCTGCTGGGATGTTAAAGCTTGTCCACAATGGTTGATGTTAGTGATATGAGAATGATAAGGTATCTACATATCTAATGGACCTGTCCACGATGGTTGATGTTAGTGATATGAGGACGGATAAGGTATCTACATATCTAATGGACCTGTCCACGATGGTTGATGTTAGTGATATGAGAATGATAAGGTATCTACATATCTAATGGACCTGTCCACGATGGTTGATGTTAGTGATATGAGGACGGATAAGGTATCTACATATCTGATGGACCTGTCCACGATGGTTGATGTTAGTGATATGAGGACAGATAAGGTATTTACATATCTAATGGACCTGTCCATGATGGCTGATGTTAGTGATATGAGGACGGATAAGGTATCTACATATCTGATGGACCTGTCCACGATGGTTGATGTTAGTGATATGAGGACAGATAAGGTATCTACATATCTGATGGACCTGTCCACGATGGTTGATGTTAGTGATATGAGGACGGATAAGGTATCTACATATCTGATGGACCTGTCCACGATGGTTGATGTTAGTGATATGAGGACAGATAAGGTATCTACATATCTGATGGACCTGTCCACGATGGTTGATGTTAGTGATATGAGGATGGATAAGGTATCTACATATCTAATGGACCTGTCCACGATGGCTGATGTTAGTGATATGAGGACAGATAAGGTATCTACATATCTGATGGACCTGTCCACGATGGCTGATGTTAGTGATATGAGGACAGATAAGGTATCTACATATATGAAGGACCTGTCCACGATGGCTGATGTTAGTGATATGAGGACGGATAAGGTATCTACATATCTAATGGACTGTGATAAAAAATACCTCTCAAATCGGTTAAGTGGAAATGAAAATACATCTATAGTTGGGACTCAATACCGATATAAACTCTCTGTGAATTAATACAGCTTTTTCATCAACGGGATTGTCGACAAAAGGACATGACATTGACAACACAAAAACGTTTTCTAGTCTGCATAACATAAACCAATACGTTTTTTTATTCATGCAGATAACAAACCGCATTAAAATGCGCCTGATACAGACTGAATGAATGAATGAGGACATGAGTTTCTGAGAGAAACTCAAGGTTTTTTTCTCAGTTTCTCTCAGTCTCCTTCCTCAGAGGGAGAAACTTGAGGTTTCTTGAAGAAAACCTGCTCCCGACCAGGTTAGGTTCACAGGCTCAGTTACCATAGTAACTGACTCTGAGGTTAAGTTACCTCTCTTTCTGAAACAGAAAACTCAGCGTTTCCCTCATCTCAGGGTTAACCAACTCAGAGTTTTCACTAAATCTGCTTTCTGGAACGTGCCTCTGATGTTTGTACCTACTCTTTTCATATTGTACACAAACCGTTCCTGTTAAGCTGGGCTAACCCGTCCTCTGGCTGTTTCCACGGTACCTGAGCCAACTGTTTAGGCCTACTGTCTGAAGGTAATAATTAGAAAAGTTAGAAAAATGACTTTGGACGCTTTCCCACTGCCAATAGAGTAGGGCTGCCGGTTTAGTTTTCCGACATTTTTACCTACTCTTTATCATATTGAACACAAATTATTCTTGTAAAACAGAATGATCATTCAACTCCACATTTACAATATGTGGCGGTCAACTTTGATATGTATGTGTCAGGTTTGGGGACAGAACTCAGGTTGGTAGTAAAGAATCTTATTTTAATGAAACGGTGAGTGTGAACCGGCCGTTGGGGTGCTGGGTCCGAAGAAGGATTGGGGTCTGGGCTCTGTTCCTCAGTGCGGTTGCAGACTCAATAATCCAATGTGTGGTGTGTAGCGTGGCATGGCTATTGGCTGTGGAAAGCCAAAAGGGTCATAATACGTCACAATTCTCACAGCGTTTTGAACGCCGTTGTTGGCGCCACGTGACATTTAATAAACACCACCAGATGTCTAATAAACGCCACTGAGCGTGTGACGTCACCAAACGTTTAATACGCCACCAGATGCTTATTAGACACCTGGTGACGTTTTGATAATCAACTCCGCCCTGCGGTTTTCACAGCCAATAGATTTGAACTCTAATCACCCAATCAGTAAAGAAGGAGGTCAGGCCACACTAATCAAGCACCAATCTCCTTTGCTGTTTGTTTGAGTAGCCTAAAGAAAATAGCATTCATATTGGGTGTTATTTTAGTTTTTATTTATTATTATTTCTATATATCAAATATGTGAACTAGAGCAGTGGTTCCCAACCTGGGGTCCGGGGACCCCTCAAGGGGGCGGCAAAGATCACAGGGGGTGCGCAAGTCTTTATCTGGGTTGAGGAAAAAAAAACAAATGTGCACATGTTAAACAAATTATGATAATACACTAGAATATATACAAAAGTCTGTATAAAAACTATATATTTTTGTTCTCGCTTAAAATTGTAGGCAGGCTACGTAGTAAGCCAAACCTCCAGAACTCTTAACCCTAGCTGTCATCAGGTCAGCTGTTAGCTGCTAGCTGCTATCATCCTCGTTTTTCCTGCTGCCACAGCATCACTATTTTATGAATGAAACATGATCGCGAAACGTAAAAGTGCTGATAACTGCTCTGTATCAAAAAAGGAAGTAAGGCTCTATCTCGAGAGTTACCTCAACTTCGGCTTCAGGGGGGGACATGAGTAGGGGGGGCGCCAAGGAAAAAAGATTGGGAACCACTGTAGAGTATAGTTCTAGCATGTATACAGCATTCATTTGTTCTTGTTGACTGGGCTAAACCTTTTGCCTACTGTTGCTCTAATATTCCTGAGGCACTGATCTCCTTTGCTGTTTGTTTGAGTAGCCGAGAGAAAATCCCCAGTATGCACTTGGGTGTTTACTATTTATTTATTATTTATACATATAAATAATATATACTTATGCATGTATTAAAATATGTGGAGTATAGTTATATCATTTTTAAAAGCATTTATTTGTTCTCGTTGACTGAGCTAAAGCAGTTTGCCTACTGTTGCTCTAAGATTCCTGAGGGTGGCAGCAGAGGACAATATATAAATTATTCCCTCTAATAAACTATGGTAAAGCATGAGATTATCAGATTTTTTCTATTCCAATGAATTCATTCTAGTTTAGTTTAACTGTTAGACGTTGCTGTGGCATTGTTGAAAAAGGTACACAATCATTTTAATCTATTTTATTTCAATTGAAATTTTATTGAAAGATTACAAAATAAGCACAAACTAAAGCCTTATTAAATTTAAGCAGGTAATAATGAAAATAGCTCCTCACCACTTTTTATTACATTTTTGGGATGATGATTGGGATTGATTAATTAAATAAAGTATGAGCAGCCGGTGCCTACTGATGTCTGGCCATACAACACTAACAAATACTACAAAATTGTACATTTTCTTTAGGCTACTCAAACAGCAAAGGAGATTGGTGCTTGATTTGTGTGGCCTGACCTCCTTCTTTACTGATTGGGTGATTAGAGTTCAAATCTATTGGCTGTGAAAACTGCAGGGCGGAGTTGATTATCAAAACCAAAAACGCCACCAGGTGTTTATTAAACGCCTGGTGACGTCACACGCTCAGTGGCATTTATTAGACATCTGGTGGCATTTATTAAACGCCTGACGCCTGTACTACGAATCAAGATCAACCAGCCCTGGATTTCTTTCAGTTATTCGGCTTCACTAACTCTAACAACCGCGGTCCCGCATAACCCGTGTCACGACGGTGGTTAGCAACTAGTTCAGTCAACTCAGGGTTTCCCAATCCAGCGGCGCGCGCATTCACATAAAAGAGGCGGGGTTTGCGCACCACGACCAATCGCAAACATCTACCAGAGCCGCATATTTTACATAAGAAGAGGAAAATATAATTCTACATAAATATGAAGAACACAGACACGGTTTTGCAGGCAAAATGCAATACAGTCACTGCTTCCTAAAACAGGAGGAAAGCTGGCAAAAAATCTGACCATAATTACACTTGTGCACTTTCCATAAACTGTTGTTGCTTTAGCCTATTATTTCAGTTGCAACCCAGTGGGAAGCCATTGATCGTGAGAGCAAATAAAACATATGAAAACATAATTCAAACTGATGTGCGCATTGGCAACACACGGTTCAAGAAGCTGAGCCGATATGTAATTCCCTCCCATTACAATCTATGTATTTCATAAATATACCCATCAGGGAATGCTAACGGGGTTGTCGGTCTCTAGCTAAATGTTTTAACTTTTATCTGCGCACCCCTTTCTCCCCATCTCCCTTTCTCTCTCTCTGCGCACCGAGCTCCACCTGATCTTCTTTAAGAACGGTGACGCCGTTATCAATCGAGTATTGATTGGTTAGTAGGCGGTGCTTTTACACCGGTTGATCTCTGATCTCCAACTTAACCTGCTCCCGACCAGGTTAGACGTTCAGCATGAGTTACCATGGCGATTGAACCGGTAACAACTAATCCACTGTCGTGGTACAGAAAATCCTGGGTTGAACCTTAAGTTGGCTCGTTAACGCCAAATCTTGCTTTGTAGTACAGGCCTCTGGTGACATCACACGCTCAGTGGCGTTTATTAAACATCTGGTGGTGTTTATTAGACATGTGGTGGCATTTATTAAATGCCAGGTGGCGCCAACGACAGCATTCAAAACGCTGTGAGAATTGTAACGTATTATGACCCTTTTGGCTTTCCATAATTGGAAGCAGATGATTCTGAAGGTGGGTTACTTCTGAGGACAGAGATCTTATAGTTAGTCATGTCAGGAAACAGGGCAGACAGGTAAGTACAGAGACGAGAAACTAGACTAGGTACAATAATCGAAGGCTGGAGAATGAGAATACTTAGTGGTCAGCGACAATCTGGCAGTAAGAGGAAAGTCAGACTGGTATTTGAAGGCAGATGATGGAGCAGGATGATTAGCAGGTGCGCTGATTGGGATTGGTACCAGGTGTGGGGAAGAGTCAGCAGGGGGGTATGTCCACACTCTGTGGAGCATGCAGGAGGAAACCAAAACACAGACAGACAGACCCAAAACCGAAACACACCAAGCACACGGCAGGCATCACAAAATGAAGAAATAAACCAAAACCCATTCACACACACACCAGACTGTTACCGTGTGGAAGTCACAGCAGGCAGTGGCGTGACAATATGCGAAACGCTGTGATAGGTGACAGGTTTTGTACCCTACAGACCTTTAATTCAGAGTTACTGTTTTGCTTTGAGGGATTTTGCAATGCTGATCTTTAACTATTTTTTTTTTATTTAAGACTAATACAATGATAAGTAACTAAACAATGAGTACTGATTAAAGAGGCAGAATTCATTTTCAAATCTGTCTGTATAATGCAGTGTGCCAATATTTCTATTGTAATTATTGAATTAGTTTATATTGACAATTGCTAACAATCTACTACAAAAACACAGAGACAACAAAAATATCAAAGACAACGGAGACAAAGATAAATCAGTTTAATAAAGATGAATCCCCAGAGAGGATATAAGGCCAGAACTTACACACCTCTGCCAAACACTGAACATCAAACACCACTGTCCAACAATCACACACGGGATATTAATCACTTACAGCTGCATTCAAGGGAGCTGGAAAAAATCTGTAAAAAAACAATTTGAAAAACATTTGTATCCTGTCAAGATTGTTTTTTCCCTGAATTCTGCTTTGATAATAATACCCCAAATGGCTGAAAATGAAACAAATATTTTGTTATCTAACACTCAAATCATCTTTAATTTAAAAAAATAGTAAATAGCCATGACAGGAGACACATTTTTAACTGATGAATGAGATTATTGTATGACATGAATCAGGCTGTTCTCATAAAGCATTCGTACATTTAGCTTTAAACAAAAACTAAAGCACTGCTTAAGGGGACTGCTGTTTCAACCCAAACCGCTATCTTTTTTAACTAGCCATAACTAGTTGTTTTGGTGTCTAAATTTAACTGTCATCACTGCATGACGCTCACTTTTTCTGAGCTCACTTTTTCTCTGTTAAACCTAACTGTAAAGACCAGCCAGCAGGCGCTGTTATTTCGTACCATATTATACAAATTATTGGGCATAAGTTTTCGTACGATATCCTAATGCGATATGAGAATGCATTGCATGAATGGAACTGGTTGCACTGTTGATGCTGACAACAGGAGCAAGGATACTTTAGTTTGGATATGTGTCGGGGAGTTTGACAGTATTATAATGGCATCTTTGAGTGTCATCACTAGTTGAACCAGCAGACACTCAGTCAGTCTCATAAGATACAAACGCAGAAATAATCACAATATGAGTAAATAGTCTAATGTCATCAGCATACAGACAGATAAACATTCAGTACAATTAACTGTTGATACAAAGTAGAAAAATGCTTTTAGATTGGCCTTGTATTTAAACATCTTGATTTGATTGGTCATTAACATTAAGACATAGATATTCAGCAAGTTATTGGCCTGAATACAGAACCCTTTTCTCTAGAAATATGGCTAAAAAATGGGGTTGTCTTACATTCATCTAGACTCTTAAATGCCCATATACATTCACAACAGCAGATGGCGCCAACTGTTGAGCCAGCCAGCAGCGAGGGCCGCCTTTTTTTTGTCCGACGAGAGAGTTGAAACCAAGCCTGATTCTGTTTTTTATGTCCAAACCCGAGCCTGACGCAGTAAACGTAATATGAAGCTCTGAGTTAGTGTTGCGCTGTCAAGCGTTTGGCTCGGTACGCAAATACCTATATTCTGTCTGGGTTAGACAATATTTTTAATAAAAAGATCTTGAACAACCTTAAGATCATTATTTTCCTATAAAATTAATTTCTTTATAAAAACAAGATTTAGTCTTCAAAACGTCTTTTTCCAAAAATGAGCCTAGAAAAGGAGAGAGGGTTGTCTTATAATCAGGGTCGTCTTACATTCGGGTCAATATGGTATTTTAAGTGTGATTACACTTTCAATGGGACGGTTGACTAGACCTTCTGGAGCAGCAGAAGGGAATGGATTTCTTCAAGTAAGATTCTCCAATTACTGAATTTGTCAGTAGACATTACGTTAAGCCAAATAAATCTCTGGTCATATGCAGTGTTTCTCTCACTTATTAATGCCAACATTAAAGGGTAACTTTGATTTTTCAACCTGGACCCTATGTCTCCATGTTTCTGTGTCTGAGTGTCTGATGGAACAACAATCTCTGAGACTGGTCCAGTATTAAACAAGAAACAAGCTGTAATGTAACAAATGTTTAGCATCAGTTAGCGTCCACTAAAAGTTCAGTTTTTGCCACTGACAGACTCAGATTATTATTCTAAGTGTCTGACAACATTATGGAAAGGATCCCTACAGAGATAGACCTTTTAGTTAAAGAGTAGGATCGAGTCTGCCAGTGGCCACCTGCAGTGTGTCTCTCATTTTAATGCCTACATTTAAAGGATAATTCCAGTTTATTACACATGGGTCATATAGTTTTGTAGTTTTGACCTCCATTTAAACATTTTGTATCTCAGTATTGGAAATGAAAACGGGTTGGAAACACGGGTGTTGTCCCCAAACCCTTACAGGTCCGTCATCCCCGCTGGCTCCCAGAATGCACTGTTTTCAGCTTCTGATGGCGATAAAATCCAAACATATTACAAATAAATCAAGGCCATATGCATTCACAAGAAATCAAAATGTAGGAATAGTTTGAGTCATTTTAAATGATATTCGTATTTGCTTTCTTGCAATTACATTACATTAATATTGTAAAGGTTTTGATTCAAATTAAAAGACAAGTTGTTAACTAATCCCTAAAGGTTAGACATCATACTATTAAGCTAAACATGTTTTTTAATGCAGTAACACTGAAGAGTAAAGCTCTTTCTTTGTACTACTTATTGAGTCTTGGCCCTGCCATCGTCTGAAAAGTGAGAATAATTACTGGTTTCATTATTTGTAAAATGATAAGCATAAAGTTTCAGTAGATGACTGTGCAACCCAACCTGTGAGAGCACACACACACACACACACACACACACACACACTCATACAGTTAAAAACACTGAATAGAAGGAGTAAATAGATGTTATTGTATGGATCGGCCTATAGTCTATAACCCGGAGTTCTCACTCCGAAATTCCACCAGGCTTCACCAAGATTTTGTTCCTTCATCCGGCGTGCGTAATACGACACCGATCAAAGATTTGCGTCGGTGTTTTAGATGTTAAAATATTAATGTGATGTGACATACGATCGGAAGTGTGCACAGGGAGTTTATTTGGAAAACGCCATGGCCTAAACTGACACAAATTAGTCGATAAGATAAGATTTTGTACCGGGGTTCACCATCTCATGGGATTTTTGATTTGTTTTAGATGTTTTATTACAGAAAGTATGAAACCAAATGTCAATGAAGCACAGACACGCCTGGTGGAATCTACGGGTTGTTCTCCTGCATGTTCATGTAAATTTATCAGGATTTCCTTACATCTTCTATCTGTCTACTTATTGTACCACCCAAACTAACGCATGATTTATCTCTGCACACTTTCTCCTGTCTGCTTTGTCTCCGTCATGTCTCATATGATTTTTTTTGCAACATCCAAATAGGCGACCTGGATCTCCCTCTCGGCGGGGCAGGTGCTGGTGAACTCCTCCCTCTGATAGGCGGAGTTTAAATACCGCCACAGCCCCGTCATCTCCGCCGGGATCTCAAAGCCGCGGTACTTCTTGGCTACGACCTGCAAACGCACACAAGTGAGTTAACAAGTGTTGGGAGCATCCAAGTAATCCAAAATAATCTCAAGATTCAAGTCTCGGAGACGTCCAGCTGAACAAACCTTAAGGATGTGCAATTTTGGCAGCAGATTACAGTCAGCCAACGTTAACTCGGAGCCATCCAGAAAACTCCTGGACGAGTCAGGAACATCTCCTGCGGCATCGGCATCAATCTCCTCAGACAGCGGCGTCCGCAGGAAGTCATCAAGACGCCG
The DNA here is from genome assembly GCF_004354835.1 of Perca flavescens. Classification (NCBI taxonomy): domain Eukaryota; kingdom Metazoa; phylum Chordata; class Actinopteri; order Perciformes; family Percidae; genus Perca; species Perca flavescens. Next base: position 18,804,198 of record NC_041354.1, read on the forward strand.
GAGAGACTTCAGCAATGCTTTCTCTAAGGCTGCACTCACACATACAGACAGAAATAAACTTCAGCAAGGCTTTCTCTAAGGCTGCACTCACACATACAGACAGAAATAAACTTCAGCAAGGCTTTCTCTAAGGCTGCACTCACACATACAGACAGAAATAAACTTCAGCAAGGCTTTCACTAAGGCTGCACTCACACATACAGACAGAAATAAACTTCAGCAAGGCTTTCTCTAAGGCTGCACTCACACATACAGACAGAAATAAACTTCAGCTAGGCTTTCTCTAAGGCTGCACTCACACATACAGACAGAAATAAACGTAAGCAAGGCTTTCTCTAAGGCTGCACTCACACATACAGACAGAAATAAACTTCAGCTAGGCTTTCTCTAAGGCTGCACTCACACATACAGACAGAAATAAACGTAAGCAAGGCTTTCTTCTCTAAGGCTGCACTCACACATACAGACAGAAATAAACTTCAGCTAGGCTTTCTCTAAGGCTGCACTCACACATACAGACAGAAATAAACTTCAGCAAGGCTTTCTCTAAGGCTGCACTCACACATACAGACAGAAATAAACTTCAGCAAGGCTTTCACTAAGGCTGCACTCACACATACAGACAGAAATAAACTTCAGCAAGTCTTTCACTAAGGCTGCACTCACACATACAGACAGAAATAAACTTCAGCAAGGCTTTCTCTAAGGCTGCACTCACACATACAGACAGAAATAAACTTCAGCTAGGCTTTCCCTAAGGCTGCACTCACACATACAGACAGAAATAAACTTCAGCTAGGCTTTCCCTAAGGCTGCACTCACACATACAGACAGAAACTACAACTGCAAACAGTTATGACAGGGTCCAAGTTGCCACCGACGCAAAAGTTGAATCCCAAGGCGGCGAGGAAAACATCAGGAAATATCCCAATGCGTGAGCTTTGAGGTCTGTACTAAATTGCAATTGAAATTTCCCATTTACATTCATTGAGTTTACCTTGTTTATAGCGCCCCCTAATGGCCGATCCTCGCCAAGTTTGGCACAGAACTGTAGAGCGACATGGCAAACAGGAATCCCAAGTTTTGCGTGGATGGCATTTTCTTTGGCCGAGATATGCTAAAGTTTGTGTTTGGTCGCTAGCTACAAAAATGTTTGTTTGTCATTAGTGCATCTTTAACTGAGCAAAATCATTTTTGATGGCATATTGTTATAATTACATTAGACCATCTGAGGAAGCCATGTCCCAAGTTTCAGGCAGATCGGACAAAAACTGTAGGAGGATTTCTAAAAAGTTGGTTTTGAACATTTTCTCTATTAGGAGTGGCCTATGTCATGTGATTCTTTCTCTCTCTCTCTCTCTCTCTCTCTCTCTCTCTCTGCTCTCTCTATCTTACCCTCATTGGTGTCTTTCCTGGAGTTTTTGATGTAAGCGCTGAACTTGGCGAACACGTCAATGCCCGCTGTGTTAGCTTCAGCGTGTTTAGCAGCCAGTCTTGGGTAGCTGAAGGAAAGACATGATAGAGAAGTTCACTGCGCAGCTTCTTCGTCAGAATGTTTTGAGAAAAAAAGTCTGAAAACATTTTGAGTAATACAAATGTTGAAATGTGTCTGTGTACCGTGGCGGGGTCAGCTTTTCCTCCAGGAACTCCTCAATCTTGTTGACGTCGACTTTAACTTCGCCGTTAAACGTCACAAACGGAGGGTTGGTTCCTGGAGCGAGATCCTGCAGGTCTGCCGGCTTCCTGACAACACAAAATATCCCCACTAGACTCTTTAGCATGACATAAAACAGCCCCGAAATCACCATCACCAAACCCACCAGACTCCATGTAAATAATCAGGACTTTTATCATCGTAAAACACAAGTGGACAGAAACTAAATGAAACTACCAAAAGCCGTCTTGGTTCATCTTTCCACTGTTCCAACAATCACCACTCTGGTTTGGTTGAAATAAGTCCTTAATTCACCCATTTACATGTGGAGATATGCTGGCTCTATACACGCTAAAAGTCCTGATTATTTACATGGAGTCTGGTGGAGATATGCTGGCTCTATACACGCTAAAAGTCCTGATTATTTACATGGAGTCTGGTGGAGATATGCTGGCTCTATACACGCTAAAAGTCTTGATTATTTACATGGAGTCTGGTGGAGATATGTTGGCTCTATACACGCTAAAAGTCTTGATTATTTACATGGAGTCTGGTGGAGATATGCTGGCTCTATACACGCTAAAAGTCTTGATTATTTACATGGAGTCTGATGGAGTTTGGTGATGGTGATTTCGGGGCTGTTTCATGTTAAGCTAAAAGGATCTTACTCTTTAACTAAAAGGTCTATCTCTGTAGGAATCCTTTCCATAATGTCAGACACTTAGAATAATAATCTGAGTCTGTCAGTGTAAACAAGTGTGTGTGTGTGTGTGTGTGTGTGTGTGTGTGTGTGTGTGTGTGTGTGTGTGTGTGTGTGTGTGTGTGTGTTTGCGCGTGCGTGAATGCGTGCGTGTCTGTATTACCGTTTGAGGTCGACAGTGGTGACGTTGAAGATAACTCCTTTGAGCCAGAGGATCATAAAGAGTCTCTGAGAGAAGGGACAGTTACCGATGCTCTCGCCGTCACTTCCTGCCTATACACACACAAGAGAGTTTACAAAAGATAAAATTAAAAACTTAGATTAGAGAGGCTGCTTTTCGTAATTGTAAGCATTTCCATAATGGCAATGCAGGTAATATCAACCCATTCCCTAACCAAACTGTACCTGCCATGCATGAACACTGTGAAAACAACCAACTGAAAAACACGGCTTTGTGAATATAATGTGCAGCATCTCTTACCTTTACAAACAGCTCAATGGTTGGGAAGCCCAACTTTTTAATTGCAAAGTCACACCAGGACATGGTGAACAATTAAAGCTCACATCTTCCGTTTGTTCCCCAGAACCAGAAAACTACAAGGAGTTTAGTCGATCCAAACCAGCCAAACAGTCATGTAAAGTGTTTGGCGTGAAAACACCCAAGACACGTCCACTGCTGTTTCCATCTAACACACACTGCTCACATTGTGTGTTTGTGATGGAGTAGAGATTCCTCTTCCTCCCACTCCTCTGACAAATGAAGGAATTCTGTTTCTTCAGACTTCACACAAACACTGACCTCATCTCAAATTATAATCCGTACGTACGTTATGGCCCGATTGTTTTTTGCACATTTTTTATTCTCTGCTTTGTCTGACATTCAAAGTATTTTTCTGACCTTTGCTTTTTAGACTTGCTTCTGCTAGACTTGTTGATTTGGACGAGAATTGTGTCGCTTTGTTGTCAATTTCTTTGTCACATTGTTGTCGCTTTTCTGTGCTTTTCATCTTTTTTGTAGACTTTCCTTGCCTTTTGGCTGCTTTTTGTGGCTTCATAGTTTCCTGGCTGTTAAACATAGTGTCCATGCAGTATTTACTTTAAGGTACTGAGTATTTAGTACAGTGTGTGTCAGCAGCAAACAGCCGGCTAATCATCTTACAGAGAGAGATTAACCTGCATGGTACATAGCATTGTTATTTACTCACTGCTTCCCTGAAGCTTGCTTATACAAGACTATACAACTCTGTATTTAATGACAAGTCAAAATCTAAATAGTTAGTCTGGAGCACAGACCCAATCACTGCAGACGGACAAGACAAGGAACAACTGGATACCCGTCTAAAATACATTTTGACTAACATTAAACTTTACAGTTCTGGCTGAAAGTGACAACAGTAAGAAAAAACTCTAAGAAATCCTCTACAGATCTTTATTAAGTGCTTGGCCCCTTGTCTCAGCGGGGGGGGGGGGTAAATCCGGTGTAAATTGAGTTCCTGGTTTCCAGCGCCACAGAGGGACGCTTGAACGCCATTATATCCCCGCCGGCCTCCGTCTGTGCGGCCAACAGAGTCTTGGACAAAAGAAGCCGTTGTTTGAATGTGAGCTCCTACGGAGAACAGGCTCGTTGTGCGTATGGGTGAAGCAGGCTCTCAGATATTAGTGCATTTTTTCTTGCCGTTAAACCTCTCAGAAGACTGCAATCTTTTATTTTCACCTCACTTAGGAATGTGCTGCTGAACCACAGAAAGAAAAACTGACCTCTGTGTGTCTCAACCTCATGGAAAGGATCCCTACAGAGATAGACCTTTTAGTTAAAGAGTAAGATCATTTTAGTTTAACATGAAACAGCCCCGAAATCCCCATCACCATACCCACCAGACTCCATGTAAATAATCAGGACTTTTAGCGTGTATAGAGACAGCATATCTCCACATGTAAATGGGAGAATTAAGGGTTTATTTCAACCAAACCAGAGTGGTGATTGTTGGAACAGTGGAAAGATGAACCAAGACGGCTTTTGGTAGTTTTATTTAGTTTCTGTCCACTTTGAATGAAGTGTGTTTTACAATGATAAAAGTACTGTTTATTTACATGGAGTTTGGTGATGGGGATTTCGGGGCTGTTTCATGTTAAACTAAAAGGATCTTACTCTTTAACTAAAAGGTCTATCTCTGTAGGGATCCTTTCCATAATGTTGTCAGACACAGAATAATAATCTGAGTCTGTCAGCAGCAACAACAGAACTTTTAGTGGACGCAGACTGCTGCTGAACATTAAGGTGTAGACACATATAGCCGACGGGCGACAGAAAACCCCGTCGATATGATCAGTCGCGTCCCCGAGGTCCAAAAAAGTGCCACAGAACAGACCAAAAAGACGAGAGGAGACGAGACGTAATACATCTCTATAACAGCAGGCGGCGGTTATCTGTATTATATAACTTTATTTACAGACTCAAGGTCCAAATATAAAAGTACACACAACATACTACAGACAGAAGGGTGCACCCAAACACAAAAAACATACAGACACACTGTCCATCACATAGTACACAGAGGGAACATACAAAACATACATACCTACATACATACATACATACACAGACACAAAGATAGTTATACACAATACTTAGAACATATGCAAATGCGTGTGCCAGTGTTTCCAGAGTTTGGAAGTAAATCTGGTATCACTAAGTGCAGGGTTAGTTAAGGCAGTTCAAACTGTATTCTTTGACTGTTAATCGGCACCTAAATTTGTACATAAAATTCCTCAGCCCAGCATGGAAGGTGGGAACATTTCTCGTCACAAACAAAGGACTAGCACTGGTCCATCTTGGATACTTCAACAAAATTCTAAATGCATCATTGTATGCTACCTTTATCTTATTTATCTTTGCTTTACTATAGCTGCACCATAGGTGAGCTGTATAAAGTGGTGTACAGTATGCTCTAAAAAGAGACGTTTTAACTTCTTCAGTACACATATGAAATTTACGTGCCAACATAAATTGCCCAAGAAATGAAAACCGGCAGCTGATTGGACGAACGCGTCACATGGGTTTGTTTTCTCCGGAAATTCAAAGCCAGACTGTCATGGCGGCCGTTCAGAATACGATCTCATATTGTACTAGAATAGTTCACTGAAACGTGTTTTCTGAAAACATCGGCCTGGTGTGTCAGCGCCCTTAGTCCTGTAGGGTTACATTACAGCTTGGTTCCGGTTTAATACTGGACCACTTTCAGAGACTGTTGTCCCATCAGACACTCAGACACACAAACATGGGAATATAGGGTCCAGGTTGAAAAAAAACAAAGTTTCCCTTTAAGTATTGCATGAATGGAGCGATGTAGGCTGCCGTGCCTGATGGATTAGGATATCACTGTCTTAATGAGATAAGGTAAGCAGATCAACATGGGGATTCTCTCTCTCTCTCTCTCTCTCTCTCTCTCTCTCTCTCTCTCTCTCTCTCGTGTTGAATTTAAAAATCTCTTGTCTGAATGAATTATGAGTTGACCCTAAAGCTTTGTTTTGTCTTAGGTTACAGTGAATTTACTAACCCTGTTGCTTCTCAACAAGCACATGTAACATAGTTATTAATGTTTCCACTTGCCATTTAACAACAGTGTATATTTGTATACTTTGGTTTAGTGTTCTGCCCATTTGAAATATGTGCGCGGTTGTTTTTAAGGGAATGATGCACGTTACTGTACGTTCCTCCCAGTTTAGTTTACCCGTGTAAGCGGTAAAGCATGTTTATAACACTGTGCAGATTATTTTAAGATATTTTTCATTTTTGTTCCTTATATTGATGTATATTGTATGTACCTTGAGGAGCTTAACTATGGACAAAGTTCAAGTGCAATTGTCAATTTCTCTTCTAAGAACAACCGCGTGTAGGCTACGTTGCCATCTATTAAGCTGTGTGTGTGTGTGTGTGTGTGTGTGTGTGTGTGTGTGTGTGTGTGTGTGTGTGTGTGTGTGCGTGCGTGCATGCGTGCGTGGTAACGTTGTGTTTCCATATATCTATGTGTCATCACTGCCGTGGATGTATGTTTGTCTGTTACCACAATTAAAAACTACTCCATGTGTCTCTCCATAACACAACACAACATCACACCTGTTAAACACTCAGCGGCACTGCCTGCCACGCTAATGTCTATACGCCCATAGCCAAAATGTCTTGGCTCAACAGTGGCCTAAATCCGACATTTGTGCCAGAGTCTCCTGATGAATGAGAAACTGGACCACATTTCTCAAAACCCTGGCCTTAAAGCAGTCATGATCTCGCTCACATTTGGGCCTCCAGTGCCAGAACTAAAAGTGCCGCTTAGCTGCATTTGGCCCAACTCGGATATCAACCAGTCCTGCAAACCATACGAGGATATCAATTTGTTCCTTCCCTCTAATATGACCCACAGGAGCGCTTCATGAATTCCCCATTATCAATGGCTTAACTTATGTCTGGGGCACTTTCAATAAAATACAAATCAATGGAATTGGATGGAGCTCATTTAAGAGTTTGGTCTTTTTGAAACACTATTATGTAGAACTTAACAACCCTGAAACGTAATCAAAGCGACATGCATTTTATCCCCCATTATGCATGGTAAACAAATGAAATTGCGGCCTTCATTTTAGAAAGTAACCTACCAATAAGGTGGGACTTGTTTATGCTCAACGCCATGAATTGCTGGATGACGTCAATTTGTCAAAGTTGACAGAGGTTCAACATTTTTCCCCAGACGGCTGACGATGAAACTTAACTCATCTTTTAACTGTTGTTTCTTTATTGCTATGCATAATTCTTAACTGCAGAGTTGTGTTTTGAGTCGAGTTTCCCCTTTATATGACTTATGTTTATAGTCAACATAGATACAGCTTCATACCGTCATTTTACGGTGCTAGAGCCTTTCAAGGTGACATATTGTGCTTTTCCGTATTTCCTGTCATATGTAAATGTCCCTGTGAGCAAAAAAAACTCCTATAATTGGTCCAGGCAGGTGTTTACATTGTCACATGTAACGTTAGCTACATGCTTAGTCAGGGAAACCTGTGATCTTGCCAATGTTCTTAATTTCTCCCCAATTTTGGGGTCACATTTCTGCTGGGACATGTCCGGTTGTGTATTTTTTGGTTTAGAAGTCTTTATCTGCATTTTTCACGATACAAAGTCCTGCTAAATACTCCGTAACAGTCAACGGCAACATAGTGCAACTACAGCGCACAGATGCGGAGATTCCGGGAGACTTGCGGAGATCTGGAGACGCTGACCAATCAGAGCAGACTGGGCTTTTTTAGGAGGAGGGCTTAAAAAGGCAGCGCTCCAACAGAGCATCTCAGACAGGGGGAACATTAAAGCATGTAAACATAAACAGGAACAAAATACAAGTGTGAATCTGAAAACGATACATAATAGGTCTCTTTTAAAACCCTTGACCTAGACCAAGGAACCATGGAGGAACCGTTGCATTTCTCTGTGTATATGAAGAGTTCTTGACTCAGAGTATGTGTACAGTATGTGTTGGGTTTATACGGTTTATTACCTTGACGTAGAGTGAGATTTCATAGTCCTGGTCTTGGGGTGTTTTACTGTTCCTGCGCCCAGGCGGCAAAGGACTCTCCAACTTCCTTTGAGACATCAGTTTCAACTCGTCTTTCTTCTCCTCCATCATATCCTCCCGCTGGGGAATGTATGCATGTCCATCCTCCAACAGCACCACTCGCTTCTTCTTCACCGGCTTCGGCAGGGATTCCTGTTTGATCACTGACTTCAGCTCCTTTATCCAGGCGTCCTTCTGCGGAGAAAGACTTTTCTCTTCTGTGGATGTTTCCTTGTTCAACCGTTCATTTCTCACCCTCTCAGATTCCCCTTGGACTTCTTTTTTCATCACAGGCTTCAGTTCTTTCCTCCAGGATTTCATTTCTGGTGATCTCTCTTCCTCAGGTGTCCCCTTTTTAATCCAGTCATTATCTTTTTTTCTCCGGAGCGACAGAAGTCTCGCTGTTGGCGATTCTTCTGTTCGGAGTGGCTGCAGATCAGGACACAAGATCCCGTTCTCCATCGCTTGCTTCAATCCTTTAACTCTTCCATTTATCTCCAACTCTATCTCTTTTTTGACATCTTTCTGTTTCTCATCCTTCTCTACATGTTTCTGTTTCCCATACTTCTCCTTTCCAAGTTCTTGCCAATCTTGATCTTTTGTCTCAACTTTGTTGTCTTCTCGCAGTTCTTGAAACTCTTGATCCTTTGTCTCGACTTTGGCGTCTTTAGAAGGCGCTGTAACAACTGCAGGATCTTGTTCATCAAGCTCTGTCCTCGGACCGTCCTCTATTTCTTCAAAGTCATCATCTAAAACAGTCACAGGCTCTTCTGCCATCTCTACATCTCTATTTTCTTCTCCTCCTCCCTTTTCGTATTCTACAAGGGCCTGTTCTTTCAAACTTTCCCCCCAATCGTTCACGGTGTCTTTTCGAGTCTGTGAAGGATGTTCTAGCAGATCACCTTCCTCTTCAGTTGTAGACTCATTTTCCTCTGCAGTGACTTCACTTCCTGACTTTTCAAATTCTATTTTACCCTCTTCCTCCAGCTCAAATGCCTCTTCAACTTGGTCCAAATACACATCTTGCTGTGTGTCTAAATGTACTTCATCTGCACACTGGTTTTCAACTTGAACAATCGTCTCTTCTTGCATTTTTAGATCACCTTTGTGCTCTTCCTCCTCTCCCATTAACTCTCTAAAAACGTTATCACCTGTCTTTCTATCCTCTTCTGTTCTCTGTCCTCCCCCATCCGTCCCTGCGAGAGTATTAACCCCAACCTGTCGCTCTTGCTTTTCCTCTTGCTCCCGCTTGTTGATCCCTACTTCCTCAATCCCTCCTCCTGTCTCTGAGGACACAAAGTATTTTGTCCCTAATTTCTCTTTAACTTCATCCCCAATGTCTAGGACTTTATCCAAAGTTGACATTGCGTCTTTGGCAAACTCTTTGCTTTCCTTATCCTCAACTTTTGCCTCTACGCAGTCCTCCTGTTGCCATGTGACAATCTTGTTTGTTACCTTGCAATTCATTACTTCAGTAACAACTTCTATGTCGTGTGCAGACAAATGGGTACCCTCTCCAAATTCTTCTACAACCAAACCAGAGTCCTGAACATGCGTTGCATGTGCCTTGTTTTCTTCTAACACAATTGTTTCAAAGGGTACAATATTGGCACCAACAGTTGACGTTTGATTGTTGACTTGTTCTTTAATCCCCATGGTCACATCTTTAATTGTTGGATCATCAAAGCTTTTTGTTACCTCACATTTCGTGGGTACATTAGCAACTTCTGTTTCTTCTGCATCGTCTGCAGACAACTGTATATCCTCTCCGAATTCTTCTGGAAACGTAGCTGAGTCCTGATTTTCTTCTGACCCATTGTGTCCATCCTCTCTTGCTTCTGTTACGAAAGTTATTATCAGTGCTTCTTCTTTATTATCTTTATCTTCCAAATGTTTTTTCTTTTTTTTGCTGCTCCATAACGCCTTTTCTCGATCTTTCTCAATGTCTCTCGACGCCGAAAAGAGACCCTTTCTGTCTTTTGACTCTTGCTCCCCATCGCCTTTGCCTAACCCTAACCCTTCAGTCGTTAACACCGCCATTTGGATAATCCTCGCCTCCTCCCTTTCTCTCTGCTCTCTGCTTTTTCCTTCGGCTTCTGGCGTCATCAAAACATCCTCACCGACTTCCTCGGCTAGTTCCACCTCCTCGTCTACCTCTTCTCCCTCCTCATCCTCTCTTCCTCTCAGGGTATCCCGATCCGAACAAATATCTATCGCACTGTGGACAATAGCGCCATTTGACAGGTCTGGGTTTGTACAAGAGCCTGACTGATTTGCTGCCATTTTGGGAACGTTTAAAATAAATGATTGGGACACTTACTTAGGGAGAATTGGTGCACAAATGTCCAGGATCAGTGTGCAGTTCTACAAAATGTCAAATTGTGTTTGGGTCCGGTTTTTCAGAAACAGTTAAAGATGTTTTTGGGAGATACTCGGACTAAGATTGCTGAATGGTTCCAGTTTCCAGGTTATGTCCAAGAGTGAATTTCAGCGTGTTTCCAGGGATGCTAAGCTTCCAAAAAGATCATAAAAATAAACCCAGTATTCCAGAAAATATTGAATGAATGAACCTTGCAGTTCTACAAAATGTCAAGTCGTGTTTGGGTAGAGTATTTCAGAAACAGTTGTTGATGGATTTTGGACTTACTAAGATTGCAGAATGGTTCTAGTTTCCAGATAGTTTCCAGCGTGTTTCCTGGGGATGCAAAGCTTCCCAAAAGATCGTAAAAATTAACCCAGTATTCCAAAAAATATGTATAAAAAAGATATCACAGTATTTTTGATGTTACAAAGCAAGAGTAGGAATATGAATAAATTGTTACCAAAGTCCCTAAAGGGTTGAAATCCTTGAATAGCTTCCAAGTTCTGATGTGAAGGATGATTTCCGGATAAATCCAGGTTTCCGGAGTAGATCCAACATGGATTTCAGATTGTTTTACCAAGCCGTGAAGATCGTAGGAGCCCTGCACAATTCCCAGGAAGTTCCAAAATCCAAAGTTCCAGGCAAAGGAAAGATATGTTACCTCCACAGATCATAAGCCAATGTGTATTGTTCCGGCAAAGCCAGGTGTAAAGGTTTAGGGATTACAAGTACACACTGCTTTTACTCTTTGCTTGCTGCTATGGCAGTCAAATTAGTTCTGCACCTTAAGCCCTGTTAGAAATCAACAAACAATCTCTCTGTGTCTCTCTCTCTCTCTCTCTCTCTCTCTCTCTCTCTCTCTCTCTCTCTCTCTCTCTCTCTCTCTCTCTCTCTCTCCCTCTCTCTCCAGAGGAGGATTAAATGGACGCTGATCCCCACATGACCTGGAGCTTAAAGCCCTCTGCCATCCAGGGACCAGCACCACTTAGTTGAAGTTCTTTCACTGATTAAAACAATTTAGGTAGTACATACTGTCTAAACAGTAAAAATAAGTAGCTAAAAGTACTGACTACACAGTTTAAAATAAGTAGCTAAAAGTACTTCCTAACTTTTCTCTAAATAGTAAGTTTATATGTTCTGTTATAACATATAATAGTTATAAATATTGCTACTTTTCTTTTTAAATATTTTGACTGCAACATGCAATAAACCAATCAGTGTCATCTCCCATTCCCTTTTTAAAGCCAGGCGCGTTTGGACCTTGGAGCATTGCTGTTATGATGGAGGATTTGCTGAGCAGGAAGGAGAGATGTTCAGGAGAAGAAACTGATCTTGTGCGTGAAGTGAAAGCACGGGAGAAGATAATATCATAAAACTATTTCACATAGTAATATATTTATTTGTAATCTTCTGCATGTGTGTGTAACAAGCATAGTGCGCACACGCTGTTCATCAGCCTAGGAGCATTTTACTAATGCTCTGTTAAAATAATGAAATGCTGCATTATTGACTTTAGACCAGAGGCCTGTACTACGAAGCAAGATCAACCAGCCCTGGATCTCTTTCAGTAATCCGGCTTCACCTAACCTAACAACCACGGTCCCGCATAACCCGTACCACGATGCTGGTTATCAACTAGTTCAGTCAACCCAGGGTTTCCCAATCCAGCGGCGCGCGCGTTCACATAAAAGAGGCGGGGTTTGCACAGCACGACCAATCGCAAACATCTACCAGAGCCACTTATGTTATATATAAGAAGAGCAAATTATAATTCTCCATAAATATGAAGGACACAGACTTGGTTTTACAGGGAAAACGCAATACAGTCGCTGCTTCCTAACACAGGAAGGAAAGCTGGCAACAAAAGAAATAGCCGACGCTGTAGATGTTTAAATCACAACTCCAATATTCCCCATCAGTCAGGACCAAGATCTGAGCATAATTACACTTGGGCTTTCCATAAACTGTCGTTGCTGTAGCCTATTATTTCAGTTGCAACCCTGGCAGTGGGAAGCGATCGTGAGAGCAAATAAAAAATATAAAAAACATAATTCAAACCGATGTGCGCATTTGCGACACACGGCTCAAGAAGCCGATATGTAATTCCCTCCCATTAAAATATATATATTTCAAAAAAATACCCATCAGGGAATGTTAACGGGGTTGTAGGTCTCTAAATGTTTTAAATTTTATGAGCCCACACCCCTCTCTCCCCCTTTCTCCCCTTCTCTCTCTCTCTCTCTCTCTCTCTGCACCGAGCTCCGCCTGATCTTCTATAACAGTGGTTCCCAACCTGGGGTCCGGGCACCCCCAGGGGGGGCGGCAAAGATCACAGGGGGGGCGCGAGTCTTTATCTGGTTTGAGGTTGAGGTAAAAAAAATTGTTTTGCACATGTTAAACAAATTATGATAATACACTAGAATATCTAATGCATACAAAAGTCTGTATGAAAACTATATATTTTGTTGTATCCTCATTTTTCCTGCCGCCACGGCATCACTATTTTATGAATGAAACATGGCTGTTATGGTTTTGGTGTTGTCTTAGTTTGGTAGTCTGTTTTCTGTGTTGTCTTTTGCTCAGTTTCCTGTTTTATTTTAAAGTCTCTGGTTTTCTGTCTTGTCCAATTTACTTCCTGTCTTGTGTTTCCCTCCTTTTTCGATTGCTTTGCCCAGCGTAATGTGTTTCACCTGTTTCCCAGCCCTTGTGTCACCTGTCTTGTGTTATCTCATTAGTCTGTGCATTTAGTCTTTGTGTTCCCCTTGTCCAGTATCAGATCATTTTGTGTGTTTTGTGTCCCCAAGTGTCAGTCCTCGTCTATTTCTGTGCTCCCGGTTATTCCTGTTTTCTTGGATTCCCTTGGTTTTTGTTGATACCTTTTGTCTTCATTTTTGGAATCGGTTTTTGCCAGCTGCAGCTAACAGGACTCCCTTGGTTTGTTTGTGTTTCCTTAATAAATCCTCCACTTCAAACGTTCCCCTGCTTGCCTGCCTGCTCTCTGCATTTTGGGTCCGCCATTCCCTACTCCTCCCTGCTACAACCCTAACACTGGCGGAGAAACGTAACAGTGCTGATAACTGCTCTGTATCAAAAAAGAAAGTAAGGCTCTATCTCGAGAGTTACCTCAACTTCGGTTTCGGGCGGGGGGGGGCTCAGCTTTTCTTAGACATGAGTAGGGGGGGCGCCAAGGAAAAAAGGTTGGGAACCACTGTTCTATAAGAACGATGACACCGTTATCAATCGAGTATTGATTGGTCAGTAGGTGGAGCTTTAACACTGAGTATTGATTGGTCAGTAGGCGGTGCTTTTACACCGGTTGATCTCTGATCTCCAACTTAACCTGCTCCCGACCAGGTTAGGTGTTCAGCATGAGTTACCACGGCGATTGAACCCGGTATCAAGTGATCCACCTTCGTGATACAGAAAATCCTGGGTTGAACCTAAAGTTAGCTTGCTAACGCCAAATCCTGCTTCGTAGTACAGGGCTCCGGTTTTTGTTGGTCAATGGTGCGATCACTTCCCGCTGCCTCAAGATAGCAATACTCCCAGAATGCACCTGAACACACCTCCATGTAAGAGCAGCACAGATAGTGCCCTTGGTTTCTTGATGTTGGGGCACTGTGGGGTAAATGACTCTCTGTGCATGAGAGGAAAGCATGTTTCTGGTGAGAAACATCAGCTGATCTCAGTTCCTGCATGATACAGGACTGCATGTGTTGTGGTTATGGACATTTCTGTTGCCTGTTTGTATATTTCTGTTCCCTTGTATGTATTTATCCTGTTTTGTATATTTCTGTTTACCCTGTTTTGACCGTGTTGTATTTTGTGTGTTTGTTTCCCATTTTTGTTATTCTGAATTGTGTTCCTGTCGTCTCTGTTATCCCTGGTGTTGTGTCAAGTGTCTGTATTTAGGTTATGTCATGTTTTGTCTGTTTGTCCTGCTTCCTGTTTTATTTTGATAGTCTGGTTTTCTGTCTTGTCATGTCTAGCTTTGCTTTCTGTTTCCCGCCTTTGTTGATTGTCCTGCCCCGCCCTGATGTGCTTCACCTGTTGTCTCACCTGTTTCTGATTTACCCATCACCTCATGTATTTAGCCTCTGTGTTCCCCTTGTCTTGTGTCAGATCGTTTTGTAGCCGTGTCCTTGTGTTTCCTCCCTGTGCCTTGTGCCTGTGCCTTGCGTCTGTGCCTTGCGTCAGTGTACTCCTGCTTATGTTTTTCCCGTCAGTTCATTTTTTTGTGTTTTCCAGTCTTTGTACTGCCGCTTTTTGTTTATATTAAATCCTCCACTTCAAATGTCCCCCTGCCTGCTTGCCTGCTCTCTCTGCACTTTGGGTCCTCAACGTCCCTCGCCCTGCAACAGCATGTTGGACTGTAGTTCAACCTTTAACCTGTGGAAAGAAAAATTCATATTTAGAGGAAAAAATAAAGAATATTTTGAGAAATAAGTCATAATATTGTGGTAAAATGTTGTAGTTTTTTCTTGAAATGTTTAAACTTTATTTGTAAAATATTATGACTTATTTTTACTTGAAATATCACAACTTGGTTTCTTTCCCATGTGCCAGCCTGTAGGAGTGAACTCGTGCCAGCTGAGGGCGGCAGAGAAACTTTAGGGACACAAGCTGCCGTTACCCCGAGGAGGAGGAGGAGGAAGAGGAAGAAGAAGAAGAAGATTTTTTTTTTTAATCCAACCTTTATTTAACAAATTCAGGCCATTACAATCTTCGTTTGACAATTAAAACATGGAGTACCAAATACAGACTAGGTATCCAACTATAAAAAAGAAACAACTGAATTATAAAGAAAAAAAGAGAGAAAAATAAATAGAGGTCTAGTCCACAACCAATACTTGTATGATCTGTAACACATTCCCTGCTTGTGTTTAGTTTTTATCCATTTCAAAGATTTCTTATAAATACGTAACTCATTCATGAACAGACAAAATAATAGTCTCACTGTTTAGCTAAAATAATCAAGGTGTTATACATCTGGTCCCTTTTTTTTGTCCTCCATTAACACTCCCAATTTAATGTAAGTAAGTTCTTTCTTTTCAGCGGTAAAGGAAATAACCCAGATGTAAGGGCACCCCTTATGAATTTGTTTGTGCATGTTGTCACCTTAAAATCCAGTTCCTCAACAAACAGAGAAGGCATGCGTGGTACTACTGCATCATACTGCAACATGCCTTTAACCAAATTCACCATTGACTGTGGAATTGATTTAATAACTTCTGAATATTGTTTCTTGGTACACCTCACATTAAAGGTACTAATGAATTCATCATACTCCAAAAAAGTCCCTCTTAAATCCATCAGATGTAGAATAGACCAGACACCTCTCTCAACCCAATCACCATAACATAACCATTTCCCTTTGTAAAGGATGCACCGATTATTCCATATTGGGGAACTATGTGGAGTAAAGTTGTGTTTATAAATCATTTTCCAGTACAAGAGGACCTGCTCATGGAATCTAGACAGCTTGACCGGTAGTTTAGTAACATCAAAATCACATCTTAAAAGAAAGTCAATCCCACTACATTTGTCAAGTATCTCAGAAGGAATGTAATACCAGAAATCATCCCTATCTTGACTACATTTTTGTAGCCACCTCAGTTTTATCACTCCGTTCATTGCTTCATAGTCGATCACATTTAAACCCCCTTCTTCTAAGATTTCCACTGCATCACCTTTTCTCAGATAATCATGTCAGTTTTTCCAAATAAATTGGAAATTAGTTTGATTCATTAATTTAATTAACAGGGATGGCAAGAGAAAATGCAGGGTACATAACTCTAGATAGTGATTCAATTTTAGTAATTAAAACTCAACCAAAACTAGACAGATCCCTCTGTAACCAAGAATTAAGTATAGCTTTACTTTTCTTTATACCAACCTCAATATTTAGTTCTTCTCTATTTTTCCTATCTTTTGTTATTACCACCCCTAAACATTTCACTTCATTCTTAACAGGAACATTATACAAATCTACAAGCAGGTGGTCATGTATAGACATTAGTTCACATTTCTTAAGATTTCAACATAAAGCTGAGGCTTTGGAGAATCTCTCTATTCTCTTAATCACCAGAGGGATCTGTTGAGACTTGTTGAGGAATACGGTAGAATCGTCTGCCAGCTGAGAGATAAATAGGCGACTACCTAGCCCATTTAAAGGCTCTATATCCGGGCTGTTTTTTATGTATAGTAACAGTTCTGCCACTTAAATAATAATAACAGTGTAATCATCTGTCGTCAATTATATTATTATAATCTAGTAGGTCAAGGACCAGTCTAATGTTATTGTGAATGGCGCTTTCTTTGAGATTGAGTTGGCCTTATTATCTGTTCTATACCATCTTTCAACCTATTAGCCATAATCTTAGTAAATCATTTGTAATCCACGTTTAATAAAATAATTGGTCTCAGGTTATCAATGTATCTTTTGTCCTTGCCAGCTTTAGGTAATAGAATAATAATACCTTGTTTCATAGTTGCTAGTAAATTGTTGTTTTTAACCCTTGTGTTGTCTTCCCGTCAACCTTGAAAAAAAACGCCTTTTTTCACAGCTTGTTTCTGCTTTTTCCAACGTTTAAAATTGTTACATTTTTTTTCTACACATTTTCAGCGCATATTTCTACGTCTCATATTTTCTGATATAAAACAAAAATTGAAAACGGGTCAATGTGACCCAAAGTCAACACAAAGGTTTTAATACATTCCTTTAGGGCAGTAAATAATAATTATTTTATATCTTCCCAGAAAAATGGAAAGTTAATCCATCCTGAATTTCCGTCCGGGATTTGCTTTAAAGCTCTATCCAGTTCTTTCATATTAATCTCAGAGTCACATGGATCTTTGAAAGTTGTTTAATGCTTTCCAGAAATAATAATGACTCCTCCTAGGATAGATGGAATAGGATGAAGAGTAGCCGATACAGTTTAGAAAAGAAATCATACATGTTTTCATATATTGCTTTTGTGTCAGAGCATTCTGTATTATTTATCATCAAAACATTTATTTTATTTCTTTCTTGTCTCCTTCTTTCAAGACCGAAAAAAAATAAGAAGTATTATTTTCCCGAGGAGGAGGAGGAGAAGAAGAAGAAGAAGAAGAAGAAGAAGAAGAAGAAGAAGAAGAAGAAGAAGAAGAAGAAGAAGAAGAAGAAGAAGAAGAAGAAGAAGATTGACGTCATTTCCTTAATCCCCTGCGCCATGTTAGATGCTAACAGCTTTAGCTAATATCCCAGAGCTCTATTTCCAGACAGGGTAAGAGACCGTTGTGTTGTTGTAGTTTCAGACAGAGGAACCTGTGTTTCTGCCACTCTAACTCACGGAAAGAAGATAGTATTATCCCGGAAGTAAGGGGGGGAGAAAGCGTCGTGTTTCTCTGTTTGTTCTTTTGTTTTGCAGTAGGCTAAAGTTAGCTCAGGGTTAGCTTAGCGTTAGCTCTGTC
>NC_041354.1:18829465-18869465 GCF_004354835.1 Perca flavescens
CTCGGTGACCAACCAGGAAGTGTTCAGCCGTCCCGAGGCCCAGGTAGGAGAGCTTTCTCAAACCCATTAATCCATATTTGGGTGATAAGAGTTGGCGATAACCAAGTGTCACAAGTGTCTATGTAGTTTTCTATATAAAGTTTCTATATAAAAGCCACCCTGATACTGAGAAAAATGTGATTGTTATGCTGACTCACTGTGCTGCAGGACGACTCAACAAAACGCTGTCTTTATTATATACAGACATTCAGACTGTGTTCATAATGTTTCACTCACACACATTCTGTCTCTCTCTCTCTCTCTGTCTGTCCGTCTCGCTGCCTCTGTCTCTTTGTCTCTATCTCTGTCTCCCTCTCTCTGTCTCTCTCTCTTTGTCTCTGTCTCTTTGTCTCTATCTCTGTCTCTCTGCAGGCGGGTTTTGAGTCCTTGTTCCGGTCCTTTGACCCAGCGGTGCAGTTCCAGTACTTCAAGTCATTCCGGCGAGCGCGGATCAGTTTCAGCGATGCTCCGGCGGCGGCCGAGGCCAGACTCCGCCTCCACAAGACGGACTTCAACGGCAAAGAGATGAGACTGTACTTCGCCCAGGTACTGTCTGGGAGAACATCTGGAAAAGTCTCTAAGTTATCTCTTTCATGTGCCTTAGTTAGTTACACAGTGTTCTAACGTCGCCCTAAACACTTCAGAGCCACAAAGTCTTCCATATTACATTATTTCATCAACAGATATTAATATAATCCTATAAATATATATGTATGTCTGAACTTCTGCAGTCGGTGCACATCGGGAGTCCTCGGCTGATGCCTCCTAAACCAGATAAACAGTTTCTGATCTCTCCGCCGGCGTCGCCGCCCGTCGGCTGGGAGCAGTCCAACGACGCCATGCCCGTCATCAACTATGACCTGCTGTGTGCCATCTCCAAGCTCGGACCAGGTACGTAACACACCGATAACCAACCACAGCTCAAAGCTCATATCTGCAACCTTTCGTTTACGCCATTGCTCCGCCTGATGTCCCTGGTTCTCCGCCCTCCTTTACGCCCGCATGTCCAGCTTTTTTTCTTAGTTTATTTTCATTTCATTTCGACTTAATGAACCCTTGTAAAGCGATGTGACCGTGAATAGAAAACACAATAAAAAGTAAAGTAACTTTGAATCTTCTTCTTCTTCTCTCCCTGTGTGTTTCCAGGGGAACAGTACGAGCTGCAGACAGCCACACCCACCACGCCGAGCGTCGTCGTCCACGTCTGCGAGGACGAGCGCGGCGGCGACACCTCCACCCCTGACGACAGTGACCCCGACGACCAGCCCCGCCCCCTGCGGCCGCGGATCGTCCAGACGCGGCGGCCGGACTTTGGAGACAATCAGTGAGCGCCGCCGCCATCAGGGAGCAGGGGCGGAGACATTCATCCTGACGGACGGAGAGTGGGAAACGCTCTGGGAGCCCGCGGCGTCTCGGAGACCAAACATTTCATATGGAGAAAAGTTAGAGACCGACGCTGCGTTCACAAACCGGGGGAAAGAGCGGAGGTATGAACTTCGTAGAAGACAACACGGTTGTGTTTAACCTTCAGATGATTCAAGGATAAATTGTTTAATTAGTTCAAAATCTGCAGAAAATATGGAGAAGATTCTGCTAAAATCTGGGAAAAAATTCTGTTAAAATCTGGGGAAAATGTGCGTATTTCTGCGTCCGCAGATTGTGTTTCCCTGCTGATGAAATAATACAGACAGATATAGACAGAACTGAAGGAAATACTAGTTTTGAAATGTAGAAAATAATGTAAAGTGTAACGTTGTGATTGTAGTTTTTAGGTAAAATGGTGCTGGAGTGTATTTAGAAATGTGTCATGACTTTGTGTTTGTGAGACGCTCAGCTGCAAAAACAATAAAATAAAGTCTGTACAAGAGCATCAAAGAGATCCGGGCGTTGGTTATTCCCACACAACGTGAATGCAGAATGTCATCTCTCCATTAGTGCATGTATAGGTACTGAGCATGTGTGTGTAATTCAGGCCTGTGTGTAATAACGGAGTCGAATTTCCCCTTGCGGGATTAATAAAGTATACATTAATATTATTCCTAAGTTATTATATATAATTAATATTAAAGGAACACGCCGACTTATTGGGAATTTAGCTTATTCACAGTAACCCCCAGAGTAAGACAAGTCCATACGTACCCTTCTCATCTCTGTGCGTGCTGTAACGCTGCCTGGCGGTTCCAGCATTAGCTTAGCCTAGCATAGATCCTGCAGGTAACTGGTTCCAACTAGCCTACTGCTCCGAATTGTGACAAAATAACTCCAACATGTTCCTATTTACATGTTGTGATTTGTAGAGTCACAGCGTGTACAAAAAACAACGTAACATGAGACACAGCCATCTTCTAACCGTAAACAAACCGGGAACTATATTCTCAGACAGGCTTGCTGCAAGCATATCACTCCGCCCAAGTACTATATTCTTCCGCTTGAGAATATAGTTCCCGGTTTGTTTACAGTTAGAAGATGGCTGTGTCTCATGTTACGTTGTTTTTTGTACATGCTGTGACTCTATAAATCACAACATGTAAATAGGAACATGTTGGCGTTATTTTGTCACTTATTGGGAGCAGTAGGATTACTGGAACCATTCACCTGCATGTTCTGTGCTGGCCTGATGCCGCTGGAGCCGGCAGACAGCATTACAGCACGCACGGAGATGAGAAGGGTATGTATCGACTTGTCTAACTCTGGGGGTAACGGTGAATAAGCTAAATTCCCAATAAGTCGGCGTGTTCCTTTAAGCTAGTTGGTGATTTGGCAGCACTTCCAGCTCAGACCGTCTCTGTGCTCTGACGTCCTACTCGTCACTGGCTTTGGGTTTAAAGCTGTGAGGAAGAGACAGCTGTCAGACAGCAGGTAGCTAACTTCTGCACACTCAGATTTCTGATTCAAACGTAAGTAAAAAGGCTGTTAGAATAATCCAGACGTGATGAGATAAATGCATGTCTTTCAACGTTAACATGGATCATATCTTTGAAATACTTCTGAAGATGATTAAAAATATGATGGCACCAGTTGTTTGATATGCCGCTCAAAACTCAAATTCCTGTGACACAGCTGACGTGACTGGATTTATCTGACTGTTTCTGCCTCCTGTTCTAGTTTGACTGTGGTTGTGTCTCCATCTAGTGGACTGATAGCAGAACTACAGCTCATCTGTGGTTTCTCTGCCTCATGTTGTAACCATGGTTACAGCAGCTGAATCATCTCTCAGCGCTCAGATCAGTCCAGCATCATGATTCAGTCAGAGCTGTGTTCAAGCTGGAGAATGCAGAAAGGCAGGACACAACCTTTTACCTATTACCTTCCACCTTTACGGAGCTCTGGAGGTGACTAAGAGGGTTTTAACATCAACGTGAATGATGTGGTCCAGAGTCTGGACCTGAATTCTGGAGGTGACTAAGAGGGTCCAGAGTCTGCCAGACACCAGCTCAGGACCAGAAGGTCAGTCACACTGTTTTTCTGTATTTTCAGGCAGAAAGAAAGCTTCACAGTGACACATACTGTATGTTATGGGTTGACTGACTGTGAGGAGTTTTTGCATGTCAGTAAATTAAATTGTAACCGTACATCCTTTTTGGGTAAGTGCTGTTGCTGTTTATGACAGTAATTTATCAATGATAATTCAAGTGTTACTATGCATTTTCACAAATAGTCAAATAAAAAAAAGTAATACCATTTTTTTCTCTGTTTCAGTGGATGCCAGTGGTGATGAAGAAACCAAAGGTACATTAGCAAAAGGTTATAAAAGTGTGTGTGTGTGAAAAAAGTCCATCATAAAGGTCCCATGACATGGTGTTCTTTGGATGTTTATATATAGACCGTATTCCCCAAATTCAGCCTTGGTGCAGAATTACAGCCACTAGAGACAGTCCCACAAAGAGCTTTCCTTAGGATGTGCCATTTCTGTGTCTGTAGCTATAGAGGAAGAGAGAGGGGGGGCAAGATGGAGGGTGGGGGTGTGGCCTTGACCAACTGCCACTTTGCTCGTTTGAAAGCCATGATGTCTCTCTCTCGTGGGTGGGCCAAATTCTCTGGGAGGGCAAAGCAGAGAAAGGGGAGGTAACCTTTCCCCTTATGACCTCATAAGGAGAAGATTCCAGATCGGCCCATCTGAGCTTTCATTTTCTCAAAGGCAGAGCAGGATAGCCAGGGCTCAGTTTACACCTATCACCATTTCTAGCCACTGGGGGACCATAGGCAGGCTGGGGGAACTCCTATTAATGTTAAAAAAACCTCAGTCACATTTTCATGCCACATGACCTTTAAATATTTGATTATTTCCTGAAGCCACTGTGCTGGGCACAGCATTTGAAAAGACACAAAATCACATGATCTTTTTTTGGAGGTAAATGTGAGAAAACTTTTTTGCACACCACAAAATCCCGCACACTGACCATTATGAAAGCAATAATTTATTTAGAAAAATACGTTTTCGGTCCCAGACCTTCATCAGGCTTCTTGAGCAGTGTGTCGCCAATGCGCACATCGGTTTGAATTATGTTTTTATATTTTTTATTTGCTCTCACGATCGCTTCCCACTGCCAGGGTTAACAGAAATAAAAGGCTAAAGCAACGACACTTTATGGAAAGCACCAGTGTAATTATGGTCAGATCTTGGTCCTGACTGATGGGGAAGTGATATTGATAAGAGTTGTGATTTAAACATCTACAACGTCGGCTATTTTTTTCTTTGCCAGCTTTCCTTCCTGTTTTAGGAAGCAGCGACTGTATTGCGTTTTCCCTGTAAAACCGAGTCTGTGTCCTTCATATTTATGTAGAATTATAATTTGCTCTTCTTATATATATATATATAAAATAAATACATGCGGCTCTGGTAGATGTTTGAGATTGGTCGTGGTGCGCAAACAGCGCCTCTTTTATGTGAACGCGTGCGTCTCTAGATTGGACAAACCTGGGTTGATTGAACTAGTTGATAACCAACTTCGTGACACCAGTTATCCGGGACCGCAGTCGTTAGGGTTAGTGAAGCCGGATTACTGAAAAAAAATCCAGGCCATGTTGATCTTGCTTCGTAGTCCAGGCCTCAGTTCTCAGGTAACTAAGGTAACAGGTAAACTACTGCTGGCCAGATCACCGTGTTTTTGTTTCAGAGCTTGAGTTAATTGTCAGAGATAACTTTTGTAGTACCATGGTGAGGACACAGTAGTCCTCATCCCCCAATATGGCATTGTATACCCATGTACACTTCTGTCTTAAAGATAACGCAGCTCATCATGGCAATAACTTCTCAAAAAAACCATGCCCACAAAAAACCCTTTGCCTCCTTACTGACAATAGTGTGCATAAGTGAGGTTTCCTGACTCAGGGTCCCAGCTGGCTGCTGGGTAATGTAGTGTTGTTTTTACTCCATTTTCCTGCTGGCTGCATGTGTGTAACGTGAGCTGGGAAGCTGATCCGAAGCAGATCTGAAGCTGTGGATTATTAATGCCATAGAACCCGAGCAGGGAAATTAGACACACACACACATATATATATATATATATATATATATATATATATATATATATATATATATATATATATATATATATATATACACACACACACACACAAATATTGTTATGTTGTTGCTGCTGTTGAAGTTTGACATTATTGTTGCTTTTGCACGAATGTTCTAATGTTTGCATCTTAAAACTTCTTTCCTTGCTGTACTATGTGCTTTAGGTTTACTATGTGTCAATATGGTCCTGCTAATAAAGCCTTTTATTTTAGAGTTTCTGACGTGGTGGCTTCTGTTGCAGTTTTTCCAACATTTTAGTCTGTTTGTCTTTTTTGGCACTTTTTTGCCCTTTTTAATTGATTGGTTTTTAAATTTTTGTCATTTTTTCCAACATTGTTTTTTTTTGCTGTTTTTTCATCTGAAGGGCAATATCTTGCTGCTTAGCCCAATCAAAATTTGATGAGCTTTTATAACATTACATGGGACAGAAAACTCTCTCTCTCTCCCCCCCTTTATATGTCTCCCCTCCTCCCCCCCCTCTTTCTGTCTCTCTCCCCCCTCTCTCTATATCTCTTGCGCTCTCTCTCTCTCTCTCTCTCTCTCTCTCTCTCTCTCTCTCTCTCTCTCTCTCTCAGCCTCTGTGGCTTCAGTTGTTTCCGGCAGTGGTCCGGTGCAGGTCTGGCGTTGGTTGGTCCGTGCAGCGTGGCGGTCTCCGGGCCGTGTCTCTGTGTGATCTGTTCCCGCTCTGCAGCTGACCCAGATCAGCCATGATCCTACAGGTCAGACGCTTGGCTCTTCTTCTTTCACTTTTACTAACGCATTGTTAAACTGTATCTACTTGCTATGTCGTTAATATTATTTCTCTGTGATGTCTATTGTGAGTTGAGTTTTATTGTGTCTGTATATGGTCTTTTGTATGTTTAATGTTATTGAAGAATGAATTTGACTGAGTTTTTGACGCTTCTTTTTAATGCTTTTTGGACACGTTTGGCTTTCTGTTCTTCTTCTGGCTGCTTTTACTTTAACGGACCTCTAAGACAGGACGGCACAGGGTTTGAGAAATAAACTGTTGGCTTTGTTTGCAAAGATGAATGGATGAGTTATCAGATATTAAATGAATCTCCAACTATTTAGACAATGGGTTCATCAGTTTGAGTCATTTGTCATGAAAAAAGTAAACTTCCCTTTTTTCTCGACACCTTTTGTGAGTGTTTAAAAAAACAAAAAGGACACTTTTTGCAATGTTCTTTTTATGTTTTTTGGGCATTTTTGGATGCTTTTGTTGCACATGATAACATAGTTTTGTGGTTCTGTTCTGTTCACTTGAAAGGTGAAGGAAACTAGAGTTGCAAAGATGAAAGGATTACTCTTCAACTATTAAATTAATCTCCAACTATTTTGATAATTGATTAATTGGTTTAGAGTCATGTTTTCTGATAAAACAGGTCCACTTGTGTGATGTCAGCTTATTAAATGTGAATATGTTCTAGTTTCTTCTCTCCTCTGGGACAGGAAACTGAAGATCTTTGAGAAAACAAGACATTTGAGGATGTCATCTTGGACTTTGGGGAACACTGATCCACATTTTAGAGACCAAGCCACTCATCAATTCATCCAGCCATTAACCCACCGTGACAATAAAGGGTAGTTACAGCCTTAAAAGTATTGGACACGGAGACACGCAGCGGCTTTAGGACTGACTGAACGTTTCAGGACTTTATGTTGCCGCTTTGTTTACCGCAGGCTGAGAGATGAACTTTGTTCATGTTATAAATGACGTTTGGTGTTTTGTGAGCGTGAGTTAGTTGAAGTCATGAGTGAAAGGAATAATGGGGGATTTGGGGAGATTAGTCAGCTTAGTGAGCGAGACAAAAAGTGCACAACAGCAGAGACTGAAAACCTGACGGAGCGGCTGAAAGAACAGACAGAGCAGCTTTGGTGGCTCCGTAAACAGGATGTAGGCTGCAGAAAGATACGTCTGATATAACTACACTTAGAAAAACCACAACCCTAACCCTAAATCCAAGAAACACAAAAAAACCCTGAGGAACTCAGAGAAACTCAGAGAAACCAAAAGAAACTCTGAGAAACTCTGATGCTGGCTGTCTGATACTATACAATATTCCTTAGTTTTCATTAGTTTTGCTGATGATGTGTCTTTGGCTTGGATTTGTAAACTTCTTTTCTTCAGATGACAGAAGTTTGAGACAACAACAAATGGCTTCCACAGGGAGCGGCCTCCGTAAGTCTGCTTATTGTTTACTAAAACATTTTGAATTGATCTTATAGTTTGGTCCATGTCTCTGAAGTTACAAAAACACATATACAATTGAATTTCACATCCAAACTCGTTTTTTTTTAAACATTTAAATTTAAAAATCTTTTTGATACTTTTTCCATGTTTTTTTTTTTGGCTCACTGCGACCGTTTCACCGTTTTTTCAGAATATTTTTGAAGCTTTTGCTAAGCTTTTTCCTATGATTCATTGTGCTTTCTTTGGAAATTTTTTCTGACATTTTTGTCCCCCAGGCATCCCGGGGGACGACAACCTGCAATCCATGCTGGTGGGGACAATCATGAGGAAAATAAAGTCTCGAACCTGGAAAAAGCAGCGCTACTTCAAACTGCAGGACGACTGCATGACCATCTGGTACAAGTCCAAGAAGGCCGGGAACTCCCACTCCACATGTAAGACCCTAAACACAACACAACACATGTAAGACCCTAAACACAACACACCTAAGACCATAAACACAACCCATGAAAGACCCTAAACCCAACACATGTAGGACCCTATCCAATCCAATCCAATCCACTTTATTTATATAGCACGATTTTAACAAACACAAGGTTTCCAAAGTGCTGCACAAAAGATAAAACAAAATAAATAGATAACACAATAAAAGCAGAGGTACCCAATATAAAATAAATGCAATAAAAAACAATTTAAATAAAATTAAATAAGTAAACATCAATTAAAATAAGCAAATATGCACATAACATCAACACTCTACCTGGTGTTAAAAGCCAAAGAAAAGAGGTGGGTTTTAAGAAGAGTTTTAAAATTAGACAGAGCGGAGGCCTGTCTAATGTGCAGAGGCAGTCCGTTCCAAAGTTTTGGAGCTGCAACGGCAAACGCTCGATCCCCTCTGAGCTTGAGCCTAGCTTTAGGCACCGTCAGCAGCTGGTCAGCTGACCTGAGAGATCGGCTAGGAGTGTAGGGGTGCAGCAGCTCAGAGAGGTAAGGTGGGGCAAGGCCATTCAAGGCTTTAAAAACAAATAAAAGAATTTTAAAATGAATCCTGAAATGGACAGGCAACCAGTGGAGTGAAGCTAAAATAGGTGAAATGTGGTCATACTTTCTTGTGCAAGTTAAAAGACTTGCAGCAGCATTTTGAACCAGTTGGAGACGAGCAATGGAGGACCCACTAGCCCCTATGTAAAGTGCATTACAGTAATCCAGCCGAGTAGTCACAAAGGCATGGATTACTGTCTCAAAATGTTGTCTCTGAAGGATTGGTTTTATTTTTGCCAGCTGCCTTAACTGAAAAAAGCTAGACTTCACCACAGCTTTAATCTGGCTGTCAAATTTGAGATCACAGTCCACTTTTACCCTCAAATTTTTTACAATTGGCTTGTGATACTGTGCCAGAGAACCCAGATCAACTAGAGGAGTGGTCACAGAAGTACAACCAAAGACCATGACTTCTGTCTTTTCTTCATTAAAATTTAGAAAATTCAAAGACATCCAAGCTTTAATGTCGTGTAAACACTCTAGCAGTGGGTTAACAGAGTAGGACTCTGACTTTTTGAGGGGGACGTAGATCTGGCTGTCGTCAGCATAACAGTGAAAGGAAATGCCATGTTTCCTAAGAATGGAACCAAGTGGGAGTAGATATATAGAAAATAAAAGAGGGCCAAGCACAGAGCCCTGTGGGACCCCACATGAGAGAGGAGCAGTGGAGGACACAGAGTCATCAAGGCCGACACAGAAAGTCTGATGTGACAGGTAGGACCTTAACCATTCCAGTTCTGTGCCACTGACGCCCACCCACTGCTCCAGACGAGCAATGAGGATATCATGGTTGACTGTATCAAATGCTGCTGTCAAATCTAAAAGTACAAGGATGACACAGTGACCAGAGTCAAACTCTTAAAAGCGCTGATTCTGTGCTGTGCAATGTTTTAAAACCGGATTGGAAAATTTCAAGAATACTTTGTTCATTTAAAAAGTCCATGAGCTGGGAATATACAATCTTCTCCAAGATTTTAGAGGAGAAGGGCAACTTGGAGATAGGCCTAAAGTTTGCCAAAATGGTAGGATCCAGCCCAGGTCTTTTTAATAAAGGCACTACAACTGCATGTTTAAGATTTACAGGAACTACTCCAGACGATAGACTGCTATTAATAACCATGAGACAAGATGGCCCAACAGAAAAAACCTCCTTAAAAAATCGGGGCGGGACAGTATCATCCGGAGAACCCGAGTGCTTCAGATGACCCACAATCTCCTGCACAAAAGGCAGGGTCACAAGCTCAAGCGTGTCAAACACAGCCGGGCAGGGGACAAACACCAAAGGATCAGAAGCAGCAGGTGAACTAAGTGATCTGGTAGACGTGACTTTATCAATAAAATAGTGAAGAAAATTCTCACACACACCAGGATAGGCCTCAATGACATTCTGTGGTGCATTTAAAGCAGAGTTAATAACTTTAAACAACACACAAGGTTTACAACAATTTAGAAGAACAATGTCAGAGAAATATTTTCTTTTAGCCTCTTTCACTGTGGATTGGTAATAATGCCAGCAATCCCTCAATATTTGAAAAGACACTTGCAATTTGTCCTTTTTCCACTTTCGTTCAGCTCTTCGACAATCCTGTCTGGCAGTGCGGGTAGCTTCATTCAGCCAAGGCTCTGATTTGGCTTTCTGCTGCCTGGTCTTTAATGGAGCCGCAATGTCTATAGCAGTTTGACAGGTGTCAAGAAACCATAAGTTAAGAGCCTCTGTATCCTCACACGCAGACTCGGGAATGACGCAGATTTGGCTGAAAACTGCGGAGAACTGAGCAGCAGTGGAGGGGTTAATAACTCGACATCTGCGAGCAGCAGCGCAAGGTTTAACTGTCTGACGGCAGACAGCAGCTTCAAAAAGTACAGGCATATGATCCGAGAAAAAAGCGTCACAGACCACCAAGTTAAGAACAGGCAAACCATAAGATAAAACAAGATCAAGTGTGTGACCACGTTCATGTGTAGGCCCAAGTACAGACTGCACAAGATTAAAAGAGTCAATGAGGTTTAAAAAGTCACGCGCCAAAGGGTTTTCAGGGCAACACACATGAATATTAAAATCGCCAACAATAAGGACCCGGTCATATTTAGGCATAATATCAGCCAAAAACACAGAGAATTCTGGTAAAAAGTCTCTGTTGTATTTGGGTGGCCGGTAGACCACAGCACACAGAACCAAGTTAGAATGCCCCAGCTCAAACAAACTGAGTTCAAAGCTGGTGAAGGATGACGGCGATAACTGTTTAAAATCATTCTTAAAAACAGTCACAATTTCTCCTCCACGGCCAGATGTCCGAGGAGAATTAAAAAAGCAGCACTCATCTGGTAAAAGTTCGGCGAAAACACTGGACTCACCAACACTCAGCCAGGTCTCGGAGATAAAGAGGAAATCCAGTTCCCGGGATACGAAGAAATCCTTAAGGATAAATGATTTATTCACAAGCAATCTGGGGTTTACCAGGCCAAACCTGGCAAGAGCTGGCGGGACAGGGCGAACAGCTGACAAGAAGGCCCGACACAGAGGCCGCAGGTTCCCCAGATTTACTCCGCGCCAGCGGAGACGAGGAGAGCAGGGTCCACGGGGCCGGAACACCACATCCGGGCCAGCCATCGACACCAACCAGGCAGCGACAGGGTCCAGCGAATGTCGAGAGATACAAATGCGAGGTCCTGCTTCACATCCACCACGATCAGGGCGTACCAACCCGGCCCTCAGCCTCACGAGACAACCACCACGCTTACCCCGGCGGCGGTGCCGCTTTCACTGCGGGAGTGGCGCTGCACGGGATTCACGATATTCAGCCAATGATACGATTCGATATATTTCGATACACTTACATCATTTTCTGAAAGATTTAAAGGGGACCGAGTGATTTTGGTGACATCTTGTGAGTGTTCCATTTACTTGGATTTAATTAATTGAACTGAAAACATCAATTACACAATATGTCTCTGACTGGACAGAGAGTCTACAGCAGGGATCATCAACTACATTTTTTTCAGAATTTTTCTAAGCACTCTGGCGGCTGGACTTTCAAATAAAGAAAATCAAATGAATTTATACCTAATATGCCTATTCTTGTTCGAAATTTTCACTTTCTTACTGAATTAATGCTACTATTTTTTAACATGTATTAGTGTGAGCAAACTCCTAAAAAACATGGAAACTCCACAATGATAACTGGCTCTTTAACTAGAAAAAGATCTCAGACTAGGAGGCAGTTCACTGAGGAGTGATGGTTAAAGTCTGTGATTATGGAAACATTATTGTAGTATGCAGCATCCTGATTGGTGGAAAATGCTTGCAGAAAGAGGCTGTTGTCAGGTAAACATGTCACTGTCAAAGAGGCTGAAGCAAAAAGTTGACGTGGAAAAGCCAAAAGCCCAGCTTTAATGATGAATGGACTGATAAGCAGGCTATGCACTCGTCATGTATGCCTCATTTGCAATGAAACGATGTTGTTGCAAAATAATACAACCATCATCATCATCACTCAAACATAACGATCGCGTCATTCACGTGCATATTAAGTAGCTCCAGATTGTCCGCTCTAGCGGAGGGTTTGGTTTGTTCAGCCAGCAGTCAGGTTTACAAGAATTTGTCAAAATGTCCAGATTCCCGGCAACCTAAGATAAACAGTTAGACTACAAACCGACAGCTTTTGTTTTAGCTTGTTTGTAAAAATTTGCTATTTGCAGAGTAGAGCTGTGTTTGTGTAAAACCGCGCGGTGGACTGAGCAGATTGAAATATCGCTTTCTACACGTTTATGCCAGTCTACACAGGTGAGTGCATTGATAAGTATTGACTTTCTACTCACGAAGGTTTAATTGGAGCCTATTTACAGAAAAGAGACCAGCGTGAGTTCATCTGCCCCAGGGCCGTTGGTAACTCTGTATCGTTCCCAGTCAGGTGCTGCGTGTTTTAACCTTTAACACACACATCTCGGCTCAGCTGCGTGTGTTTTAACGCACACACATCTCGGCTCAGCGGTGTGTGTGGAGCTCGGTCATCGCTGTAGAGAATCCCGGCATGTGAATAGAGATGTAAATACAGGGGGCTGGGTTTTTGCTCTAAATGCTTGAAATGATAAATAACAGAACGCATTTTTTCCTCTTTACATTTTGTGAATTCCTGATTATTCTGGGGGCCAGACTAAAAGCTTTGGCGGAGGCGCCAGTTGACGTTGGCTGCTCTACAGCGACACTAGCGGCTGGCGGACCAAATCGCTCTTCCTGCAACGTGAACGGGGGTAAACACGGGGGATTTGAATGGGACTTGTGTATTGATACTCGCAGCATAAAAATCGATAATTTCTTGGGGTAAAAAAATATCGATTTATATTGCAGAATTGATAAAATTGCTCAGCCTTATTTTTGGCGGTTCTCAGATCTAGCAGCGTTTGGCGATCATACACCAGCAGAGTGTTGACAGTATGTTCAACAAGTGTCACAAGCAGCAGAAACACACTACAGACGGAGTAGCTGACGGCCCGCCTCACACACTGGCGCCATCTTGCCACCCTAAACGCAACACATGTAAGACCCTAAACACAACACATGTAAGACCCTGAACACAACACATGTAAGACCCTAAACACAACACATGTAAGACCCTAAACACAACACATGTAAGACCCTGAACACAACACATGTAAGACCCTGAACACAACACATGTAAGACCCTGAACACAACACACGTAAGACCCTGATCACAACACATGTTAGACCCTGAACACACCTCATGTAATACCCTAAATACAACATGTGTAAGATCCTGAACACAACACATGTTAGACCCTGAATAGACCACATGTAATACCCTAAATACAACACATGTAAGACCCTGAACACAACACATGTAAGACCCTGAACACAACACACGTAAGACCATGAACACAACACATGTTAGACCCTGAACACACCTCATTTAATACCCTAAATACAACATGTGTAAGACCTTGAACACAACACATGTAATACCCTAAATACAACACTTGTAAGACCCTGAACACAACACATGTTAGACCCTGAACACACCACATGTAATACCCTAAATACAACACGTGTAAGACCCTGAACACAACCCATGTTAGACCCTGAATAGACCACATATAAGACCCTGAACACTTAGCTGCTTTTTTTTTGCTGCTTTATTGATGCTTTGACAATCAAAATTAGTGCTCAATTCCTACTCTTGCTTCAGGTCGTATAACATGAGTGTAGCCTGCCCCTTTTGGAGCCTTTTCTCTCATTAATCTGTGTCCGTTTGTTCCCAGTTTCGGTGAGCGACGTGGAGGCGATCCGAGAGGGCCACCAGTCCGAGGTGCTGCTCAGCATTGCCGACGAGTTCCCAGCCGACCGATGCTTCACGCTGGTGTTTCGCGGTCGCCGGGGAAACCTGGACCTGGTGGCTGAGTCGGCAGAGGAAGCCCAGTCCTGGATCCGAGGAATCAGGAAGCTGATGGAGAACCTGGAGAACATGGGGGAGCGCGAGAGACTCGACCAGTATCCTTGACTCAACGGGTGCAAACTAATACTCTACTTTCACTCTCAACGGGTGCAAACTCAAACTAAACCTTTCCTCAATGGTAAAAAAACAAACATCAAAGCCTAGGTTAAAATGTAGAAAAAAAAGTGTAAGAATAATGTGCTTGTCTTGTTGCCGATGCCGATTACAACTTGTTTTGTCGTTATTTGCGATGTTTTAGTCACGCCTCTTCCAGAACCTCTGAGAAACAGTGAAAGTGTTTGATTCCTAACACAGCGTTCCCAGATGGATCAGCGACTGGTTCAGGAAGGCAGACAAGAACAACGACGGGCGGATGAACTTCAGGGAAGTTCGAGACTTACTGAAGATGATGAACGTGGACATGAACGAGCACCACGCTCATCGCCTCTTCACGGTGAGATTTTATGCTGTTTTTGGACGATTTTGTCACTTTTTCCAAAAAAAAATGTTTTTAACCCTTGAATTTACAGACAAATCCCCCTTAAATGTTTAACTTTAATGTGTTTCAGCAAGATTTTATGTTCAAAACTCTCTCCTGTGAGAGCATTTCAGCTGAATACATACTATATAATTACTGTCTGTTTTTGTCTCTATATGGCCATTTCACTAAGGCAGTTGAATTCCACTTTTTTGTCACTTACAACTTTTTTGGGACTTTTTTAAAACATTTTTGTTGCTTTTTCCGAAGTTTTTTTGATGCAGGTGTGTAGTTAGCAGACATCTTCTGCCTGGTGGAATCTAGGGGTTAGACCTCTTGAGTTTTGGTGCATCTACCCGTAGAGCTACAGCCTTTTTTCTTTCTCTCAGATGGCTGATAGGTCCCAGTCGGGGACGCTGGAGGACGACGAGTTTGTGCTCTTCTACAAGATGTTGACCCAGCGGGAGGATGTGCTGAGGGTGTTCCAGCAGTACTCGCTGGATGGCCAGACGTTATCCCAAAGCGACTTGGAGGACTTCCTCAGAGACGGCCAGCTGGAGGGGGACGATGTCCAGCAGCATGCCGAGGCGCTCATCCAGCGCTACGAACCCTCCGACACAGGTGCATCGGCTGGGATCTTGGTGTTTTAAGTTTATTGTGGGGTCCTAGCCTGTGTCTCTTGGTACTTGATAATGTAACATTAAAGGTTGGTAGTCTATATACACAACGTTCCTTTTCTGTTGCACAACTAAAACAACTTTTGAATGTACACGTGTTCCACAAAAACAGACCCTCCTTTGCAGTGCTGTGGAGGAAGTTCTGGCAATGTGAAATTATAGACTGCCATTTTCTAACAGTGCCCCACTGTATTTCCAGCCAAGCTGCTGAATGCCTTGACATTTGACGGCTTCCTGATGTACCTTGGCTCCCCTGAGGGCTCCATCTTTAACCCACGGTGGCAGGAAATCTTCCAGGACATGAGCCAGCCGTTGTGCCACTACTTCATCTCCTCCTCACACAACACCTACCTGATGGAGGACCAGCTCCGTGGACAGAGCAGTGTGGAGGGATACATCAGGTAACTAACTCTGCAGGGTGGAGGGATACATCAGGTAACTAACTCTGCAGGGTGGAGGAATACATCAGGTAACTAACTCTGCAGTGTGGAGGGATACATCAGGTAACTAACTCTGCAGGGTGGAGGGATACATCAGGTAACTAACTCTGCAGGGTGGAGGGATACATCAGGTAACTAACTGAAGGGTGGAGTAGGGCTGGGTACGGGACGTCGATACTTTTATGACACCGAAAAAAATTCTCCGATCCTATGAGTATCAAAAACTTATTAATTTTTCGGTGCCAAATTTCGGTTCCAAAAGCGTCTGAACGCTTAAGCGCAAGCTTATCTGTCCTCTCTGCATACTGACAGAGAGCAGAGCTCCGACCGACACACACACTCGGAGAGGTGCGTACCGAGTAAACTACGTCATCGGCTCTGTAGTTTTGTTGAAGTCACAGAGAGTCAAAGCAATGCCGATAAAGTGGTTTCAAGTGTAGTTACAGTTTTTCAAAACTTCACGCAGACAGCGTTTGCTGCGATATGATATTAATGGCGAGCCGAAAGCGGTTACACTAACGGTGGTTTCACTGCCCTGATGACTGACTGACAGGCTGAGCTCGTAGGGCAAGGCAACTTTATTAATGTTACTCTGAGTGAGCAGTGTTACCAGAATTTTTACATTTTGATAACTGTTGTGATTCACAATTAAGTTGGAAAATAAAAGCTTTGTGTTTAATGTATTTTTGTTGATGTTGAAATGGATTTTAAAACATATGGTATCGAAAAAAGTATCGTTAGGAACCGGTATCGAAACTGAGGTATCGAAATTGGCACCGGATCAAAAGATTCTGAACGATACCCAGCCCTAGGGTGGAGGGATACATCAGGTTACTAACTCTGCAGGGTGGAGGGATACATCAGGTTACTAACTCTGCAGGGTGGAGGGATACATCAGGTAACGCCGCTCGCTTCACTTTCTTGCTTAGACCAACCAACAGCTATATATGACGGAAGAAAAGTGTTTGTTTGACCCATCCACCCCCCAACCTGCCTCCTTACCAGGACATTTGGCACCCTTATACTTCCTCACCTTACTTCCTGCTTTGCTCCCGTCAGCACTACTACGGCCACTAGAAGGCACCACCACTGGAAACCTTAATCTAGGTCAGAATGATGCTGGAACAAACCACGTATGGGGGAGTTTTTCAGGTTAAGGTCTGCTGTCTATATATCCATACATATGAACATACATCTGCAGCAAAATCATAAAAAAGGCTTGAATTCATTACACAAGAACTAGTTTGCCTTTGACACAAATCCAGAAACACTTCACTATTTCCAAATCTGCTTTTGAACCATTTAATAAATATTTTAGGACTTCCATCAGCCCAAATCCCTTAGCTAATGTGTTCTCTACTATGCTCCGTTGAGCCTTTCAGGGGGGATGAGCTTTACTGTGATGTTACCCTGCATTAATCTTCCTGCATTCATTAGTTTTACGTAATTAATTAAAGGGTAACTTCGTTTTTTTTTTTTTCAACCTGGCAAACCCTGTTTCAACCCTACTTCCCATGTATTGTGTCTAGGTGACTGATGAGAACAAAGATCTTAGAAATTGGTCCAGTATTGAGTGAGAATGCTGTTACAGGCTTACAGGCATTACATGGCTGTAATGTAACCCTACGGGACAAATGTTCAGCAGCAGTTAGGGTCCACTAAAAGTTCTGTTGTTGCCTGACAGACTCAGATTATTATTCTAAGTGTCTAACAACATTATGGAAATGATCCCTTCAGAGATAGACCTTTTTGTTAAAGAATAAGATCCTTTTTTTTTACATAAAAACATCTGCAAAATTGCTATCAATAAATCCACCAGACACCATGTGAATAATCAGTACTTTTAGCGTGTATAGAGCATACACAAATGACGGATGATTGGTTGAAAGAAATTGATCAGAAGAATATTGTGGGAGCAGTACTGTTAGACTTCAGTGCTGCCTTTGATCACAAATTATTATTGAAAAGACTTGAATGTTATGGTTTTGCGCCATCTGCTTTATCATGGATAGAAAATTGTCTATCCTATCAAAGACAGTTTTCTTTAAAGGAGAATTCCGGCCAATTTTTACGTTAATCTTGATCGCTATAGCTACGCGAGTACTTTCGATAGAAAAAACCCCGACCCAAATCAGTGCAGGTAACACGGAGAAGCTGCAGCTACGTACTACAAGCGTCCCCTGAGCTAAAACGGCAGTACTCAGGGCAAGTTTTAGAGTGCCTTTGTGCCTCTTAACAGACACAACATGCAATTAATATGTCTGTGCCACATGAACAGGGCCCTTACGTGTCAACAAGATGCGTTTTCAACTCAGACATTGTTTAAATTCACCTACCCTGGTCCCTGTCTCGATCCTGCCAGTAGCTAGCTTGCCCTGCTAGCTGATAGCCGTTAGCTGCCGTTTGGTGAGTGTATTCAGACAGGCTTCTGTGATAATCATCCCAAAAACAATCCACGGAGCGGTGGTGGTGTGGCTATGTCCTCCAGAGGACAGGTCATGTCACGTCTTGAAGTGTATTCCCCCCTAAAAAAAAACAATAGTGCTGTAGTAGCTGTTAGCTGCTAGCTGCCCTCCGGTGAGTGTGTACAGCCAGATAGCTGTTAGCCGTTAGCTGCTAGCTGCCGTCCGGTGAGTGTATTCAGCCAGGCATCTGTGATAATCATCCCAATAAAAATCCACGGAGCGCCCGGTGGTGTGGCTATGTCCCCAGTTACTGAAGGCTACCTTTAACTTGTGCTTGGAGCAGCAAGTTCATCTGCCTGTTTCCCCTCTGTCTGTCAGTCTCGTTCTTTCCAACTCTTGAGGCTAGTTCTTCGTCTGTATACTCTGGTTCGAATAAATAAGGATGACCATCAAACGCAAAAGGCTCTTCCGTGTGTTGCATATCTGCTATATTCTTCATACTCCAAGCTTCTTCCGTTATAAACAACTCCGCTTTTCACTCTTCACACACACTACGCTCCAATCTGCAAATTACTGTTTACCTTTTTCTGCTACAACTGACTTCCCAGGAGACCGCGCGATGCAACAGCTAGGCTTCAGTAACGCTATTACTGTGCAAGCCACAGACATCGTTTATCCCGTTTCCATGTAGTTACATAGTCACTGATATGGTCATAACCACTACAGTGCTCAATTACCTATTTTGAGGGGGAAATAATCTAAACCTTTCGCTGCAAAGGCATGATCTGTCCTATGCAGGATATCCACCAACCCACCGGGCGCTCCGTGGATTTTTATTGGGATGATTAGCACAGATGCCTGGCTGAATACACTCTCCGGACGGCAGCTAGCAGCTAACGGCTAACAGCTATCTGGCTGTACACACTCACCGGAGGGCAGCTAGCAGCTAACAGCTACTACCGCACTATTGTTTTTTTTAGGGGGGAATACACTTGAAGACGTGACATGACCTGTCCTCTGGAGGACATAGCCACACCACCACCGCTCCGTGGATTGTTTTTGGGATGATTATCACAGAAGCCTGTCTGAATACACTCACCAAACGGCAGCTAGCAGCTAACGGCTATCAGCTAGCAGGGCAAGCTAGCTACTGGCAGGATCGACACAGGGACCAGGGTAGGTGAATTTAAACAATGTCTGAGTTGAAAACGCATCTTGTTGACACGTAAGGGCCCTGTTCTTGTGGCACAGACATATTAATTGCATATTGTGTCTGTTAAGAGGCACAAAGGCACTCTAAAACTTGCCCCGAGCACGGCCGTTTTAGCTCAGGGGACGCTTGTAGTACGTAGCTGCAGCTTCTCCGTGTTACCTGCACTGATTCGGGTCGGGGTTTTTTCTATCGAAAGTACTCGCGTAGCTATAGCGATCAAGATTAACGTAAAAATTGGCCGGAATTCTCCTTTAATGGAAGCTTTTCTGATACAAAACATTTAGAGTGTGGAATTCCACAAGCAAGTTCACTCTGCCCTTTACTATTTTTAGGGCCCGAGCGCCGACAGCGGCAAAGGCCCTATTGAAACTAAAGGAATTATTTTCTTTCTTTCTTTCTTTCTTTCTTTCTTTCTTTCTTTCTTTCTTTCTTTCTATTGTTATTTTCCCGTCAAATGAATTGGCTTTTTGAGGGGCTTAATATATTCAAAAACTCACCAAATTTGGCGGTCGCATCAAGTCTGGTGAAAATGTACGTATTTTAAGGGTTTCGGGAATAGGCGCACAAAAATGGCTCGCTAGCGCCCCTAGAAAGTTAAGAAAATTGAGCCCCTGCAGTGCGTTTAACGTAGACTCACGAAACCTGGTACACATATGTAACATGTCAAGATGTACAAAAAACTTCATTAGAGCCATACCTTAAACCCAACAGGAAGTCCGCCATTTTGAATTAAATGTTCGAAATTAGTGCGATTTTGGCCATTTCCACGTCGTACTTTAACGAACTCCTCCTAGAGATTTCATCCGATGCGACCGCAAATGCACGGTCGCAAGGAGCGGCGTCCGCCGGTAACCCCGACGCGCGCAGAGGCGCAAGGGCCCGTCCATCGCTGCTCGCAGCTTTAATCTATTTTTATTATTGATCTTCCACTTGCTTTTAAAAAGCCCATGTGTCCATGTATGCGGATGATACAACAGTATACATTTGTGCTCCTACTATTAATGAAATAATGGCAACCCTCAACAAAGAGTTGAAGATAGCACTAGAATGGGTTACTAACAATAAAATATTCCTAAACATGTCAAAGACTAAAAGCATTGTATTTGGTACAAATCATTCATTGACCTCTAGACCTCAGCTGAATAATGTAGCGGTTGAGCAAGTAGAGGAAACAAAGCTTCTTGGTGTTAGCTTAGATTGTAAACTGCCGTGAACAAAGCATATTGATTATCTTGTTGCAAAGATGGGGAGGAATATATCTGTTACGAAAAGATGCTCTGCTTTTTTAACACCACACCTGACCAAACAAGTCCTGCACACTCTAGTTTAATCACATCTAGACTATTGCCCAATGATATGGTCAAGTGCTGCAAAGAACGATATAGGAAAACTGCAGTTCTGGTTCAGAACAGAGCTTCAATGTCCACTTAGGTCTAATGTAAACAACATGCATGTCAAACTCTCCTGGTTGAAAGTTGGGGAGAGACTTTCAGCATCACTCCTGGCTTTTGTTAGAAACATTATTGAATTGAAAATTCCTAATTGTTTATATAGTTAACTTACATTTAGCTCTAACACACATAAATACCCTACCAAACATGCCACTAGAGGTCTTTTCAAAGTTCCTAGAGCCCAGACACAATCAAGGCAACGTACAGTATTGTATTGAGGGATGGTTGCTTGGAACTCACTTCCAGCAGAGATTGCCAAAGCACATAATATATACCTGCAAAAATTGCCGTTTTGAATGGGAAAATGTCATCCATGTGAATTGTGTAGATCCAAAGAGTTTTTATTTTGGAGACCCGGTGCTAATATGGCACTGGTGCCTTAACGACCGTTACCTACTGGACCGAATAGCAACGCAGATTTTGGTGCCTTATTTAGGTGCTACTTAAATACCTGCGCTTCTCATGCTCCGAAAACGGACGTTAGAGGGAACTGAAACATCGCTGCACGGGAATGTCACCTTTTTCAGCCCTTCTGAGTTTGCAGGTATGATAATAAATCAAGCTTCAAAAAACAAGTAAAGGGACATCTAAGGGCCCTAAGACTGTAACCATATTTTGGACTTGTTTATGCATAGGAATATTGGTATGTAAACAAAGATGTTGTAAGATTTAACTTTTCTATATTCTGTGCTTATGTATTTATTGTGTTATTTATTAGAGTACATGAAGAGGAATATGTATATTTATTAGGGCTGTCAGTTTAACGCGTTATTAACGGCATTAACGCAAACTCATTTTAACGGCGTCAATTTTTTTATCGTGAGATTAACGTTCTTTTTGATCTAGCTAGACCGGAAGCAAAATTACGAATCCCACTATGGCCACGCCAAGACCCGCCCTACGAAGCAGCTCGATTGGTTGCGGTTAGGCATTTCACCTTGAGTGGTTAAGGTTAAGATAGCCGATTGGTCAGGGGATAGGACGTGAACAAATGGGGTTACGTTACCTTGGACACCTGACCAATAGTAGTGATTGAAGGGCGGATATTTCGCAGACCGGAAACAAAACCGACACGCCACGGCCGCACACACTTGTTTGGGCTTGTGAGCCGCGTAGCTAGTAGGCTCGTCACGGCGATTAGCTTCGGAGCGAGTAGTGACTCTAGAGTCCTAGTGAGAGAACCAAAGAGTCTCCCCTGTTCTTTCTGACCACGGTGGGAAACCTGGAGCAGGAAAAGTTACCCCTCTCCTTGAGTTTATGGAGAAGGACATCCAGGAAATGAGTCGGGGAAACTGTCTATGGGG
The DNA here is from genome assembly GCF_004354835.1 of Perca flavescens. Classification (NCBI taxonomy): domain Eukaryota; kingdom Metazoa; phylum Chordata; class Actinopteri; order Perciformes; family Percidae; genus Perca; species Perca flavescens. The sequence continues at coordinate 18,851,685 of NC_041354.1, forward strand.
AAATGCAACGCTACCAAGCTACGCCCACGGCAGTCGCTATGACGACCAGCCCCGCTCGCCTCAGGTATGAGGCAGTACTATCTGCAATGGAAATTGAACACTACGTGTATATATATATGCCAATGTTTTACCTGGTTTTACCTTGTTGTTTACCTGCCCAGGGACTACAGGTGGAAATTAGCAATTGTTGCTATAACCTGGCCCAAGACATATTCTCTTAACAAGTTTAATGTTTATTTGTGCACTGTCCCTGTTTCAAATAAATCAATTTCCATTTCCATTCCAATAAAAAAATGATTTGCACAAAGCAAGCCAGTCCACTTTTCCATGTTGATAAGAGCATTAAAATGAGAAAATATAATGGGACAAAAAGAAGTCAAGGGACATTTAAAATAGATAAAAATGTGCGATTAATTGCGATTAATCGTGAGTTAACTGACATTAATACGATTAATCGCGATTAAATATTTTAATCGTTTGACAGCACTAATATTTATATTTGCAAGAAAATAATACTAGCTATACATTATTATATGACAGTTTTGTCTGAAAATGTCTTATTTTTATAGCATTTTTTGTCTGAAAATGTCTTATCTGTGGTAATGTTTTATGTTTTGTGTGGACCCCAGGAAGAGTAGCTGTTGTTCTGCATCAGCTAATGGGGATCCTAATAAAATCAAATCAAAAGCATATTTCCACATGTAAATGGGTGAATTAAAGGTTTATTTCAACCAAACCAGAGCGGTGATTGTTGGAACAGTGGAAAGATGAACCAAGACGGCTTTTGATAGTTTATTTAGTTTCTGTCCACTTTGAATGAAGTGTGTTTTATGATGATAAAAGTCCTGATTATTTACATGGAGTCTGGTGGGTCTAGCGATGATGAGCGAGTGATTTCAGTGATGTTTTAATGTGAAAAGAGGATATTCTACAAAATAAAACCTTCTGACTTTTACCCCAAAATATCAGACTTTTTTATGTCTCGTAATATTTCAACTCTTCTTCTCACTTACTCAGACTTTCTTTCTCAAAATATTCCAACATTTGTTTTAAATATTGTGACTATTCTATTGAAATTTTTTCTCTCCTAATATTTAAACTTTTCTTCTGAGATAGTCCAACTTTTATTGTTAAATATTCCGTCTTCTTTACTAAAATACTGCGCCTTTGTTCCTAAGATGTTGGTATTCCCCAGGGCTCTGAGTCGGGGCTGTCGCTGTGTGGAAGTGGACTGCTGGGATGGCGCTAATGGAGAACCAATCGTGTATCACGGACACACGTTCACCTCCAGGATCCTCTTCAAGGACGTGGTCACCGCTGTGGGAAACTACGCCTTCAAGGTACAGTAGCTCTGCCCATAGATATGAGAAGACTGTGCAACATTATAATATTAATAACTGATCTGACTTTACAGTCAGCTGTTTGCCACAAAGTGTCAAAGGTTCACATGCCTGTTGAGAATGAATATTAATAATTTATAATAATATTGTGGCCTGGGGACCCCTGGTGTCTCTCAGCCCACAGGTGTCTGGCAGAAGCGTATTCGCTTTCCCTTCGATAATACTCTGCAGTGTTCAGTTACAAACTTGCTCCCTCCCTGCCTCACTTGCTCCCTCCCTCGCTCCTCCCTCCCTCCCTCCCTCCCTCCTCCCTCGTCTGTCTTTCTCCCTGCCTCCTTTTTTCGACTTTGTTACTTCCGTTGCTTTTCTCAATGTTTACGTTTCTTTTCTCAATGTTTATATCGCTTTGGTTTACGTAACAGCGTTTGGTTGCTTTTTCAACGTTTTTGTACGATCTGCCTCCGTCCGTGCTGCAGGTATCGGAGTACCCCGTCATCCTGTCCATGGAGAACCACTGCAGTGTTGAGCAGCAGAGAGTCATGGCCCGACACCTCAACCAAATCCTCGGAAACAAATTGCTGAAAAGCACATTAGACGGCAAAGCCGCCGTCGGCCTGCCGTCTCCGGAGGTAAGCAGTCTGCTGTGTGACCATAACCCACTCTGTCTTGCTGGCCGTAGGCTTATAAAGGCCAGAAAATGTGACACATGGGAATACCTTTGCATCTGAAGTGCCCATACTTTTTCAATTTAATTTATAGTGTCAAATCACAACAGGAATAATCTCAGGACACTTTACAGACACCATACCCTATATATAGGGGAACCTAAAGTTGGTTTTGTTTGGAGTGGATGACTGAAAATGTAAAAACAGAAGAAGGGAACCTAAAGTTTGTGTTGTGTAAACTTGCTGTCAGGATCTAAAGGGGAAGATTCTGCTGAAGGCGAAGAAACTCGGCGGTCTGGAGGAGAGTTTCAGCGGCACGGCAGACGACTCTCAGACGGGAGAGGTGACCGATGATGACGAGGCTGAGATGGACGAAGATAACGTCCGCCAAAGTGTCCGCCACAGGGGGAAGAAGGTAGGCCAGCTTTGTTAATGTCTGTTAACGTAACTAAAATAACGTTGACGTTGTCGACATTATTATATATATATCTTTTTTGTTGCCTTTTTCAATGGTAATTGTTATGTAAAGAAAGGTGCCAAAACGTCGCAAAAAGTGGCACCATTTCTGACGTATTTGATATTTTTTCGACTTGTGTCTGTCGCAGGGTGAAGGTAGGTCAGGTTGATCACACCCATATTCAGACATGAAAATCACACCATGAGAACATGTTTAAGTGGGGGGGGCCTGCTGCCCGATTTCTGGCTTATGACTATTTTAGAAAAATAAATAAATTAAAAAGTCCACATGGGATTTGTTTTTAAAATTTTCTTCCGGGGGAGTATGCCCCTGGACCCCCCCCAGAGGGGTAATATCCTTCTCACCTTTTTCACCCCTGACCCGTTTTCTTGCCTGCAGATTATTATTATACTGTTATATATTAAACACAGTCTGATGAGCCGGCCAGATATAGAACCAGGATCCTTTTTAGGCTGATGATGCAACACTGATTAACCCAAAACGAAGGCACTCCTTTTGATTACATTAATTGCAGCTGGTAGTTACAGGAAGTCCTTTGCATCAGTTAGCGTCCCCTAAAAGTTCTGTTTTTGCCGGTGACAGACTCAGATTATTATTCTACAGAGATAGACCTTTTAGTTAAAGAGTAAGATCCTTTTAGTTTGACATAAAACAGCCCCGAAATCCCCATCAACAAACTCCACCAGACTCCATGTAAATAATCAGGACTTTTAGCGTGTATAGAGCCAGCATATCTCCACCAGACTCCATGTAAATAATCAGGACTTTTAGCATGTATAGAGCCAGCATATCTCCACCAGCCTCCATGTAAATAATCAGGACTTTTAGCGTGTATAGAGCCAGCATATTTCCACCAGACTCCATGTAAATAATCAGGACTTTTAGCGTATATAGAGCCAGCATATCTCCACCAGACTCCATGTAAATAATCAGGACTTTTAGAGTGTATAGAGCCAGCATATCTCCACCAGACTCCATGTAAATAATCAGGACTTTTAGCGTGTATAGAGCCAGCATATCTCCACCAGACTCCATGTAAATAATCAGGACTTTTAGCGTGTATAGAGCCAGCATATCTCCACCAGACTCCATGTAAATAATCAGGACTTTTAGCGTGTATAGAGCCAGCATATCTCCACCAGACTCCATGTAAATAATCAGGACTTTTAGAGTGTATAGAGCCAGCATATCTCCACCAGACTCCATGTAAATAATCAGGACTTTTAGCGTGTATAGAGCCAGCATATCTCCACCAGACTCCATGTAAATAATCAGGACTTTTAGAGTGTATAGAGCCAGCATATCTCCACCAGACTCCATGTAAATAATCAGGACTTTTAGCGTGTATAGAGCCAGCATATCTCCACCAGCCTCCATGTAAATAATCAGGACTTTTTAGCGTGTATAGAGCCAGCATATTTCCACCAGACTCCATGTAAATAATCAGGACTTTTAGCGTATATAGAGCCAGCATATCTCCACCAGACTCCATGTAAATAATCAGGACTTTTAGAGTGTATAGAGCCAGCATATCTCCACCAGACTCCATGTAAATAATCAGGACTTTTAGCGTGTATAGAGCCAGCATATCTCCACCAGCCTCCATGTAAATAATCAGGACTTTTAGCGTGTATAGAGCCAGCATATTTCCACCAGACTCCATGTAAATAATCAGGACTTTTAGCGTATATAGAGCCAGCATATCTCCACCAGACTCCATGTAAATAATCAGGACTTTTAGAGTGTATAGAGCCAGCATATCTCCACCAGACTCCATGTAAATAATCAGGACTTTTAGTGTGTATAGAGCCAGCATATCTCCACCAGACTCCATGTAAATAATCAGGACTTTTAGCGTGTATAGAGCCAGCATATCTCCACCAGACTCCATGTAAATAATCAGGACTTTTAGCGTGTATAGAGCCAGCATATCTCCACCAGACTCCATGTAAATAATCAGGACTTTTAGAGTGTATAGAGCCAGCATATCTCCACCAGACTCCATGTAAATAATCAGGACTTTTAGTGTGTATAGAGCCAGCATATCTCCACCAGACTCCATGTAAATAATCAGGACTTTTAGAGTGTATAGAGCCAGCATATCTCCACCAGACTCCATGTAAATAATCAGGACTTTTAGCGTGTATAGAGCCAGCATATCTCCACCAGACTCCATGTAAATAATCAGGACTTTTAGCGTGTATAGAGCCAGCATATTTCCACCAGACTCCATGTAAATAATCAGGACTTTTAGCGTATATAGAGCCAGCATATCTCCACCAGACTCCATGTAAATAATCAGGACTTTTAGAGTGTATAGAGCCAGCATATCTCCACCACACTCCATGTAAATAATCAGGACTTTTAGCGTGTATAGAGCCAGCATATCTCCACCAGACTCCATGTAAATAATCAGGACTTTTAGAGTGTATAGAGCCAGCATATCTCCACCAGACTCCATGTAAATAATCAGGACTTTTAGCGTGTATAGAGCCAGCATATCTCCACCAGACTCCATGTAAATAATCAGGACTTTTAGAGTGTATAGAGCCAGCATATCTCCACCAGACTCCATGTAAATAATCAGGACTTTTAGCGTGTATAGAGCCAGCATATCTCCACCAGACTCCATGTAAATAATCAGGACTTTTAGTGTGTATAGAGCCAGCATATCTCCACATGTAAATGGGTGAATTGAGGCTCAATTTACGACACCGTCTTGCTCCGCCCCTTATGTCTACAACGTCCTGCTCTGACTATGTACCCAGCTCTACTTTAGAGGATTTATTTTGCTGTGTTGCAGCTAACTAAGTGTGCAAAAGGAATCATTGGGCACTTAGAGTCATGTTTGTTGATCAGTCATGTTTATTGATAAGCATGTGAGAAGTGAAACGCCACACTGGGACTCATGTCAACACAGTCATCAGAGGTGAGGCGTGTGGCGAGATATGAGCCCTCCGCCGCCCTGCTGATGGTGTAGGTGTCTTTCTGTCTGGGAGATGGGTGAAGGTGAGGGGAGGGGGGAGCAGTCAGATCGGCTTTCATGGGGAAGCAGGTTCAGGCAGCGTGCATTCAAAAGGAGCCCCGCAGATGACTTTCCTGCAAAAAAATGCTCTGAAGTTAAGCTTTTATTTTGGCGGGGGAAAAAACAGGCAACGCCATTTTGAAAGGGCTTCCTCTGTCACTTCCAGTTATGTGAATGAAATGTCATCCTAATTTAGACATTGATACTTTTCCGTCCAATTGGACTGTGAATTTAAGAAAACCGCGGCGATACCCAGCCAGGGGCTTTGATAAAATGACACAAATGTCTGGATCCTGAAGTCAGATCAGCGTGTATGCTGCAGGTTTCAGTGCCACACCTCTGGTACAGTCCTGGTAGCTTCCCCGGCAGTGAAACCTGCTTCTGCTCGGCATTGTGGAGTATCGACTTACACAGTTCAAGAGGGGGTTGTCTAAAGGTTTCCATGTGGCCAGTGCTTCCATCTGTGACAGGGGTTTACCCTATCATGTGACTCTAATAAAGGGCCAGATCCTGTCAGTGACATTCAACTGAACTAAATGAGGCAGTGGGAAAAGCCCGCCAAGTTACAACTTGAAGGATTGTTCCAGACTTTGTCATTTCACATCTGTACATTTAAATGAGTCTGTGTGTACGTCTGCTGGTTTCATACCTGAACAACATTGTGTTTGAATCTCCTTGTAGTCAGAAACTTACATTTATTTCTCCTGTCTTCTTGTTTGCCCAGAAGTCGAAGCAGCGTCTGTCCAAGGAGTTGTCCGACTGCGTCGTCTACTGCAAAAGTGTCCACTTCAGCAACTTCAAACACTCGCACATCCACTCCAAGTTCTACGAGGTGGCGTCTTTCACCGAGTCCAAGGCCCGCAGACACCTGCGAGACACTGGTGAGTCGCTGGGAGCTATTACAAATTTTAGAGCTGTACACAAAGGTTAGGCACCTTTTACAACATTTAAGCGTTTTTTACAATGTTTCAGGCAGTTTTTACAATGTTTTTGGCGGTTTTTACATCGTTTTGGGCAGTTTCTACAACGTTTAAGCAGTTTTTACAATGTTTGGGCAGTTTCTACAACAATTTAGGCGGTTTTTACAATGTTTTTGGCGTTTTGACAACGTTTTGGGCAGTTTCTACAACATTTTAGGCAGTTTTTACAATGTTGTCGGCGTTTTTACAACGTTTTGGGGTGGTTTTTACAGCATTTTTGACAGTTTTTACAACGTTTTAAGGGCTTTTGTCGTCACTTTTTAGGCACGCAGGGGTGTGTTCTTTCCCCCCTCCTCTATATTCTGTACACCAGTGACTGTTGCTCTGTGACTAAAAACCGACACTTTGTGAAGTTTGCTGATGATACGGTTATTGTCAGCTTACTGAACAATGAGGAAACTTCACACGGTCCGGTCATGGACCACTTTGGTGCCAGGATGCCTTTCTTGAGCTGAACGCCTCCAAGACAAAAGACATGTGTATTGACTTTAGGCATAATGTCACTAACAATGTAAAAACTAGTATAAATGGTCAGGAAATACAGGTTGTTAAAGAGTACAAGTATTTAGGATCCATTATTGATGACAAGTTGTGCTTCGACCCAAATACTAGTTTGCTTTGCAAGAAAGGCCAGCAGCGCCTGTATTGCCTTAGAAAGCTGGCCAAGTTTGATGTGGACAAGACCCTGTTGACCCTTTTCTATAGGTTCTTTGTTGAGTCAGTTGTCACCTTCTCCTTAATCTGCTGGTATGGGTCTATTACTGTAAAACAAAAAAACGCCCTCTCCAGGTTAATTAAGGTGAGCAGCAGTATCACAGGTTCTAGGCAAAAAGGCCTGGAGGAACTCTATCAGAAGCAGATGCTAAAAAGGGCTGAATCTATCCTGTCAGATAGTTCTCATCCCTTACGGGCTGAATTTCAGATGTTGCCAGGGCTGGACTGGCCATCGGGCATACAGGGCATTTTCCCGGTGGGCCAACGCACTTTTGGGCCAAATCGCCGATATAAATAGGCTTTTTTTATTTTTTGGCCGAGCCGGCCCATAAAGAACTCACAGCGGCCCATTGGTTAATTTTCTTTATTGGCACTGGCCTGACCCAATCAAAACCAGGAACCCCCTTCCCCACTCCGGGCCGCAAATTTACGAATCCCACTATGGCCACGCCTCCCGGCCCTGGGACACGAGCTGTAATAGTTATGCTGGAAGTTTAGCATCCACGTTAAAATGGACAAACGACCACCAACGTGTAAAGGAGGTGCAGAAAATTGACAGGAGAAAAAGATTAAGAATCTACAGGCGGATTCCTCAAAATGTGCCAACATTTTGGACATGTTTGGGGATGTAGTAGCTGCTTCAACATCAGCGTTACCTGAAGCCGAGGAGGAGAGGTGGCTGGCTATACAGAGAAGCAGAAAGAAAGGGATGAAGACGAGGAGGAGGAGAGTGACCATGACAGGGCCATGGGAGCGAGTGAGGAAAAGATGGAAGAGAGAGTAGATGACGACGTGGTAAGGAGTAGGCAAATTAACAGGGACTCTCAGGGAGGGAGGGAGGGAGGGAGGGAGGGAGGGAGGGAGTGTGTGTGTGTGTGTGTGTGTGTGTGTGTGTGTGTGTGTGTGTGTGTGTGTGTGTGTGTGTGTGTGTGTGTGTGTGTGTGTGTGTGTGTGTGTGTGTGTGTGTGTGTGTGTGTGTGTGTGTGTGTGTGTGTGTGTGTGTGTCACGTTATAACGATAACAAGCGGTTTGGCTGTAATATTAAAGATAGTGGCTGTCATTGAAAATGCTAGCGGTTAGCCTGTTGGCTAGCTGAAAAGTCTGTGTGATCTATAAAGTCAGTGTTGTTACAAGCATCAGTGTTCCTTGAATGGCTTAATTAGCTTCTCTTGCGTTGGTTGTGTTGGTCTTTTCCAGGGCATATACTACTCTCAGCTTTATTCTAGCTTTTGGGAAGGGTTATAGTTATTGTTATAGTATTTAGCAGACACTTGTGTCTAAAGCAACAAAATATGAATCTCAATAGTTAAAATTATCAGTAAACTGTTTTTAAAGTTGCCACTATTGAGCAAAAATAGTAATAATGGCAATACAATATCAAATATCAATAATAAAAAATAATAAAAATACCATAAATATACAAATCATAACTCTAAGAATGAATGAATTATTTAAGTGTAAGATCAACAGATAAGTCTTGAGACCCCTCTTGAAGGATCCAAAACACATGAACACAGAACACTAGGCAACTCATATCATAGAATGCATGCATATTTTAGAGGACTGTCTGCAGGGAATGGGTCTGACCAATCACGGTGGGTGTGGGCCGCCTGGCCCAAAAATGCCAGGGCCAATTTTTTGTCCCAGCCCTGAATGTTGCCATCCGGATCACGCTTTATACTTCCAAAACTCAGAACAAATAGATATAAACACTCCTTTGTAGCTGCAGCCACTCTACTTTTAAATTCTATAAAGAGCCATAGATAACTTGACTTATTATTTATGTTTTTAAATTTGCCTGCAAGGTAGGCAATCTCTGTATTGTGTGTATGATTGTGTGTGATTTTATTATACTACCTGCTGCATAACAAATTGCCCCACTGGGGGACAAATAATAAAGTAATTTGAACTTGAACTTTTTGTGATCTTCAATTATTTGTTTTGAAGTTTTTGACTCTTTTTCCCAATGTTTCTGTCACTAAACTTCTGATGTTTTCTGACGTTTGTGTCACTTCATAAGTCTTTTGCGTTTTTATCAAAATGTTTGAAATGGGCCCTTTTTTCAACTTTTATTGGGCGTTTTCTGACGTTTGTGTTATTTTTCAAAATTTGTATCACCTTTTTAAAGTTTTTGGCTCATTTTTCCAAAGTGTTTGTGTCTTTTAGTCATTCTGGTTCTGTTTTTTTGACAGACCCTTCATACCATATGAAGCCTTTCAGTCTCTAAACTTGTGGGGTTTTCTGCGTTTCAGGCGCCGAGTTTGTGCACCATAACTGCCGGCAGCTGACCCGGGTTTATCCCAGCGGCTTCCGGACCGACTCCTCCAACTTCAACCCTCAGGAAATGTGGAACGCCGGCTGCCAAATCGGTGACTCAACGACTTTAAGACTTTATCTCCATTTACATTTCTGTCATGTTGGTTTTTTTTCAGCTATTTCCAGCTTTTTAGCAGCAAACTTGTTTCTATCTGTTGTCATTTCCAGCCTGTAAGTGTAACGTTTAGGAAAAAATAGGACGAAATTAAAATGTTCAGACTTTTTCTCTCAAAATATAATCCAAGTCTTGCAACGTATTGGTCGCTTTCTTCCATGTATTTGACAATTTAGTATCAGTTTCATTCTCTTCTTTTCCTTTTGACCCTTTTTTAAACGCAGTTTTTGACGCTTTATTTTGAAATATTTGTCATTTTGTCATTTTCTTTGATTTATTTGACAATTTAATTCCCTCAAAGTGTCTCTATAAAGTGATTTGGGAATCTTTGAATCATGGGTCAGAGAAGTACATCTTGTTTTCTTTTTAAAATGTTTTTCTCAGCGTAAAAATCGTGTTTCTTTGGTTTCAGTTGCGCTGAACTTCCAGACAGCGGGCGAGGGGATGGATCTGAACGACGGGATGTTCAGGCAGAACGGCGGCTGTGGCTACGTCCTGAAGCCCGGCTTCATGAGAGACGCCGAGAAAACATTCGACCCCGAGACTCCCCAAAAACAGGACGGCTACCAACCGGTCGCCCTCACCATCCAGGTACAGACGGGAAGGTTCCCTACACTTTATTTACAACAAGACCTAAACCATCCCTGCAGTCAACGTTTATGCCGTTTTTGTGACGTTTTCTAAGAAAATTGTGTTGCTTTTTGTGTGACTTTTTTTCACACTTTGCTTCTTTCAAAGTTTTTTTAAAAAACGTTTTTCAATTTATTGATCATTTTTACGGCATTGTGGTGGTGTGTGTTTGTGTGTGTGGGTGTGTGTGTGTGTGTCTCTCTGTGTGGGTGTTTGTGTGTCTCTCTGTGTGTGTGTGTGTGTGTGTGTGTGTCTGTCTGTGTGTGTTTCAGGTGATCAGTGGTCAGCAGCTTCCCAAAGTCAACATTAAAGAGGACTCGATCGTGGACCCGCTGGTCCGAGTGGAGATCTACGGGGTTCCTCTGGACCAGAACAGACAGGAGACCAGATACATAGACAACAACGGTATATGCATACTGTGTGTATATATACTAGGGCTGTCAAACGATTAATTGTTTTAATCGCGATTGATTTCTATAGTTAATCGCGATTAATCGCATGTTTTATTACATGAATAAAATTCTATTATTTTGCATTTCAGAACTTTTAAGTACATATTAACAATGGAAAGCCATTCTTACCAGTGTATATTGATTGGGAATCAAATGAATGCAAGGAAAGTTACTTTATGAACTTGACTTTAAGATTTGTAATTGTTTATTATTTATTTACTGTAAACAAAAGAAACCTGTGTGAATCTGTCATTATTGCACAATTCCTTCAAGTACCTAACCTAACTGAGATGTAACACTAACACCTTGCTTAATCAGTACAAACAAAATGGTCCAAAACCAGACGCCACAGCAGGACATTTGTAACCTTTACGTTTTTCTAATAAGGAATGTAACAATTCTCCTGGACAGAAAAGGAGGTGGACAATGTCCCAAAATGACAAAAACAGTAAAAAAAAAACGATACAAACAACACAGTCCTAAAACTGTATGATGACTGACTGATAGACATATTCAATAGACCTTTTTCACGGCAGACATGTTGACATGTGATGGTAGGAAAAGCCCAGGTGTATTCAAAACCATTACTGATGGATCCATTCCACTTAGGAGAGACCCTGGTATTAAACCATTACTGATGGCAGCATTCCACTTAGGAGAGACCCTGGTATTAAACCATTACTGATGGCAGCATTCCACTTAGGAGAGACCCTGGTATTAAACCATTACTGATGGCAGCATTCCACTTAGGAGAGACCCTGGTATTAAACCATTACTGATGGCAGCATTCCACTTAGGAGAGACCCTGGTATTAAACCATTACTGATGGCAGCATTCCACTTAGGAGAGGTCCTGGTATTGTGCATGCTGACTCACTGAAATATCTTACTGGGACACTTGAGCCATCGTTAAGGTTATCAATTTCAGCTGTGCTTTTCCTCCTATGACAAGTCAACATGTCTGCTGTGAAAAAGGTCTATGTAGTGTGCAGTGACGTCCAGTGATCACCGGTTAATGAGACAGCGTTTTCTATATATATATATATATATATATATATATATATATATATATATATATATATATATATATATATATATATATAAATATATATGTGACAGGCTGTGGACACGTATGGAGACAAGAAGACAGAAGACACTTTTACAGACAGACAGACAGACAGAAAGGAAGAAAGAAACTTGGAAAGACAGTTATCATTTTTAATTTTTTTTTTAAATTGAAATTTTTTCTCAAAATATTCCAACTTTAAAAAAAGGAAATTACGTGTATATTTTTTCAATTATTTCAATTTAAAAAAAGTTAGAAACTTGTTTCTTTTTGTTGTCATTTCCAGTCGTTTCTCTGCTAAAAACTTGAGTGTTTCTGTTGTCATTTCCAGCTGTAAGTGTAATGTATAAATTAATAAAAAAGGAGGTGGTACGACAGATTTGGGTTGATAACGGTGTCCTGTTTGCAGGGTTTAACCCGGTGTGGTACGACACTCTGCGCTTCACCGTGCACGCTCCTGAGCTCGCCATGGTGCGCTTCGTGGTCGAAGACTACGACAAGACGTCGAAAAATGACTTTGTGGGTCAGTACACACTGCCACTCCGCTGCATGCAGCAAGGTAAGGTTACCTTCTACACCTTCTACATACATAGTCCAGCTACTGCTAAGACATATATCTGTTCTTCTACACCTTCTACACACATAGTCCAGTTACTGCTAAGACATATATCTGTTCTTCTACACACATAGTCCAGTTACTGCTAAGACATATATCTGTTCTTCTACACACATAGTCCAGTTACTGCTAAGACATATATCTGTTCTTCTACACACATAGTCCAGTTACTGCTAAGACATATATCTGTTCTTCTACACACATAGTCCAGTTACTGCTAAGACATATATCTGTTCTTCTACACCTTCTACACACATAGTCCAGTTACTGCTAAGACATATATCTGTTCCTCTACACCTTCTACACACATAGTCCAGTTACTGCTAAGACATATATCTGTTCTTCTACACCTTCTACACACATAGTCCAGTTACTGCTAAGACATATATCTGTTCCTCTACACCTTCTACATACATAGTACAGCTACTGCTAAGACATATAACCGTTTATTAACTCAAACTGTCCCTAAATATGAAAATGTAAAACTAGGTAGCATTTTTACATTGGAAAAAAGTGTCTAAAGTGTAGATAAAAGTCCAAAACGTCAGGATAAAGGTCAGTTTGTGGCCGTCCAGACTACAAAATAATCTTGCAGTTTTCAAACCAAAACGGTTTCCAAGCGTTAAAATTTTGGGGCCTGGGAAACGTCGCAGTAGTGCCGACGCCAGGCAAAGATTTCTGTCTTTTAAACCAACCGTAGCAGTTTGTGTGTAGTCTAACTCTACTGCAGCTTTCTGTACCTTATGTGATTACAAATGATGTATAAATTGATTGATTAAACTAGTTTGAAGTTAGGAGCCGCTCCAGTTTTATATTTGAGTGTGTACGCTGTAGCGTTGTTTATCTTGTATAAATGAAGATGTTTGGTGTTCTCAGGTTATCGGCATATTCACCTTTTGTCCAAAGATGGAACCAGTATTCCTCCCTCATCTTTATTTGTACACATCCGGATCGCAGAAATTGAATAAACCTTCTCAGCTTTTCATCCTCAGCACAGATTATTGAGTTCCTTCCTGTATAACTCCTAAAATAGTATTTATTCTTGTTGTTATTTGATGTGAATAAATACTCCGCCAAATGTTTTGTGGTTGTTGGCAGCAGATGTAACGAGATGTGCATGTTTTTTTTGTTTAGTTCACTATCTTGTGTGTAATTTGTTCCTGTGATTGACTTGAACTTTGCTGCTCATGTTTGGTGTAACTGTGACTGTAGCGCTCAAACGCTGAAATGTTTAAAATGCTGAAACGCTGAAAAAGCTGAAGCGCTGAAATGTTTAAAATGCTGAAAAGCTGAAATGTTTAAAATGCTGAAACGCTGAAATGTTTAAAATGCTGAAACGCTGAAATGTTTAAAATGCTGAAACGCTATGTTGAAACGCTGAAATGTTGAAACGCTGAAATGTTTAAAATGCTGAAACGCTGAAATGTTTAAAATGCTGAAACGCTAAAATGTTTAAAATGCTGAAACGCTATAATGTTGAAACGCTGAAATGTTTAAAATGCTGAAACGCTGAAATGTTTAAAATGCTGAAACGCTGAAATGTTTAAAATGCTGAAACGCTGAAATGTTTAAAATGCTGAAACTCTATGTTGAAACGCTGAAATGTTTAAAATGCTGAAACGCTGAAAAAGCTGAAGCGCTGAAATGTTTAAAATGCTGAAACGCTATAATGCTGAAACGCTGAAATGTTTAAAATGCTGAAACGCTGAAATGTTTAAAATGCTGAAACGCTGAAATGTTTAAAATGCTGAAACTCTTAGTTGAAACGCTGAAATGTTTAAAATGCTGAAACGCTATAATGTTGAAATGCTGAAATGTTTAAAATGCTGAAACGCTGAAAAAGCTGAAGCGCTGAAATGTTTAAAATGCTGAAACGCTATAATGCTGAAACGCTTAAATGTTTAAAATGCTGAAACGCTGAAATGTTTAAAATGCTGAAACGCTATGTTGAAACGCTGAAATGTTAAAATGCTGAAACGCTATAATGTTGAAATGCTGAAATGTTTAAAATGCTGAAACGCTGAAATGTTTGAAATGCTGAAACGCTATGTTGAAACGCTGAAATGTTGAAACGCTGAAATGTTTAAAATGCTGAAACGCTGAAATGTTTAAAATGCTGAAACGCTATAATGTTGAAATGCTGAAATGTTTAAAATGCTGAAACGCTGAAATGTTTAAAATGCTGAAACGCTATGTTGAAACGCTGAAATGTTGAAACGCTGAAATGTTTAAAATGCTGAAACGCTGAAATGTTTAAAATGCTGAAACGCTAAAATGTTTAAAATGCTGAAACGCTATAATGTTGAAACGCTGAAATGTTTAAAATGCTGAAACGCTGAAATGTTTAAAATGCTGAAACGCTATAATGTTGAAACGCTGAAATGTTTAAAATGCTGAAACGCTGAAATGTTGAAACGCTGAAATGTTTAACGCTGAAACCGTTTAGTTTTAGTTGAATGTGCCACCATACTGTGTTTCTTGTCAGTATATTTTCTGTTGTGATTTGCAAAGTTGTTACAGTGTTTGAGATAGTTTAGATGGAGTGTTTTTTTAATAAAAGGTCCAGTTAGTTTTAAATCTAGTTTCAGACTCAAGTTTCATCAGCAAACAATCCGCTTTGGTCTCTTTGCTTTTTTTGTCACTTTTTCTAACGTTTTGGTCCTTTCTTTAGAGTTTTTGTCACTTTTTCTGACTTTTTGGTCCTTTCTTTAAAGTTTTTGTCACTTTTTCTGACCTTTTGTGTCCTTTTTTCTAACATGTTAGTTTTTTTCAGACTTTTAAAGCTTTTCAGACGTTTTGGTTGCTTTCTTCAAAGTTGTTTTCTGCCTTTTTCATCTCGTCTGTGTGGTCATGATTATAGCCTTGTATCATGTGACGTTATTGTTGCAGTCTGTACATATTCCCCGTTTGTGTAAACATCTTTATAGAACGTGTCTATTTTTGTATCCATGAAAACATTTGCATGTCCTGTACAGCTTGGCACCGTGAAGTGTTTATCTGCTTTGTTTTTTATTGTATATTTTTGCCACCGTTACCTGCAAATAAATATGATTCGGAGACACACTTAGAGACAGTTTGTCTTTTTTAAGGGGGGTGGGGTGCAAGAAGCGCCAAAAACAACAACAAAAGAGACCAAAACTTTAACGAAAGACGAAAAAAACGCTGAAGAAAAGGACAACAATTTCAAAGTATTAACAAAAAAAATCAAGTCAAAAAAGTGAGAGCTAAGTGAGTGAAAGTACTGATGATGATGATCATGTATGGCTGATGAAGATGAATCTCTAAATGATGAGAAACTTGTTTCTAAAAATGACTTGAATGAATACGATATTCAACTATCCCTCTGTGACACACAGAGGCTACAAACACTTTAAGAAAAGTCACAAAACATAGAAAACAATGTCCAAAAAGAAGACTGAAACTGACAAAAAGGGACAAAAAAAATTCAAAGAAAAGTGAACACAAAAACAAATCTACCAATGACAGCAGCAGTGGCAGCAAAAACTGTGACTCCCATGACTGTCCTGGACAGTGTCTGGGAGTCACAGGACAGTGTCTGGGAGTCACAGGACAGTGCTGGACTGTCCCTGGACAGTCATGGAGTCACGGGACAGTGTCTGGGAGTCCCGGGACCGTAGATTATCAGATTTCCTCAGAGCAGATGCAGAGATGCACACAAAAAAGTGACTTAAATGTCTAAAAAAAAAAAAAGTGACAAAAACACGGGAAAAGTGACAAAAAATAGAAGAAAGGGACAGAAGTTTTTGAAAAAGAAACCATCACGTCCAGACTATCATGTTTTTCCCAAACAGTGTTCAGATTTTGGGGCATTCTGTTATCAAATATCTTGAAGAATATTTACTCTTGATAGATTGATAACTAGAGGGATTCCTGAAATAATTCCCAGTTCCTTCTACTTTCCAACAGCAGTGAACTTAATCCTACATCCTGTCCCCTGCACATTACATTCTTCCTTTTTCCTTCCTAATGCTAAAACATTATATGTATGTGTGTTATTTTTCTGTATTTATTGTTTGTTATATTATACTCTTTATGGATGCACCCTCAACAAAGACAATTCCTAAAAAAAGTGCTACTTAGCTTGCAATAAATCTCTTTCTGATTCTGACATCTCTGTGTAGAAGGAGATGTTTCTCCAGCAGAGGGCAGTGTTGCTCTAAAGATGGCTGAAAGATGCCTCAGAGATGCAGAGACTCACACTGCAGCTTTATGCACATTCAATTCAATTTTATTTATAGTATCAAATCATAACAAGAGTTATCTCGAGACACTTTATAGATGGAGTAGGTCTAGACCACACTCTATGACCCAACAATTCCAGTAATTCCCCCAAGAGCAAGCATTTAGTGGCGAGGAAAAACTCCCTCTCAGGAAGAGACCTGGGACAGAACCAGGCTCTTGGTAGGAGGTGTCTGATGGGACAGAACCAGGCTCTTGGTAGGAGGTGTCTGATGGGACAGAACCAGGCTCTTGGTAGGAGGTGTCTGATGGGACAGAACCAGGCTCTTGGTAGGAGGTGTCTGACACCAGGCTCTTGGTAGGAGGTGTCTGATGGGACAGAACCAGGCTCTTGGTAGGAGGTGTCTGACGGGACAGACCCAGGCTCTTGGTAGGAGGTGTCTGACGGGACAGAACCAGGCTCTTGGTAGGAGGTGTCTGATGGGACAGAACCAGGCTCTTGGTAGGAGGTGTCTGATGGGACAGACCCAGGCTCTTGGTAGGAGGTGTCTGATGGGACAGAACCAGGCTCTTGGTAGGAGGTGTCTGACGGGACAGAACCAGGCTCTTGGTAGGAGGTGTCTGATGGGACAGAACCAGGCTCTTGGTAGGAGGTGTCTGATGGGACAGAACCAGGCTCTTGGTAGGAGGTGTCTGATGGGACAGAACCAGGCTCTTGGTAGGAGGTGTCTGATGGGACAGAACCAGGCTCTTGGTAGGAGGTGTCTGACAGTGCCAACATTACACGAGGGTCCATCTTAACCCTTGTGTTTTCCTCGGGTCAAATTTGACCCGTTTTTAAAGATTTTTATGTCAGAAATATGGATTGCGTTCAACTAAATTGCCCAAAAATAACATGGATGCATGCATATACGTTATATGGATACAACATTCTTCGCAAGTTAAATTATTACTTCCTTTGAATTGTGGGTGTTTTATTCAACTTTAAAAAAATGGTTTCAAAATGTTGTGGCTAAACTTTACTGACATAAACTGATCCAGTCAACATCTTCTGATCTGAACTATTAGTAAAAATCATTCATAATTGAGGTATAATGTTATATAAATTAGGTTTATTGACCGTGAATTAAAAAAAGCGTAGAAAAGTGACAAAACATTTTAAAAAGCGTTAAAAAAAGTTGCTGT
>NC_041354.1:18871965-18876965 GCF_004354835.1 Perca flavescens
TCAAAATGTCAAAAAAAAACATAAAAAAGTGTGAAAAATTGTAAAAATAAAAAGCACCCAAAAAGCAAAACAAAGGCTCCCAAAAGCATTTTAAAAAAGCACCCAAAAAGCATTAAAAATGCTCCCAAAAAAAATGTATAT
Organism: Perca flavescens; assembly: GCF_004354835.1. NCBI lineage: Eukaryota > Metazoa > Chordata > Actinopteri > Perciformes > Percidae > Perca > Perca flavescens. The sequence continues at coordinate 18,872,107 of NC_041354.1, forward strand.
CTTGATGTATTATATCTTTGTTTTATATCGTCAAGATCAACATGAACTTTATTAACCCACATTGTGTGAATGCTGCAGCCATAGTAAAACCAAATAAACCCAGATACCATACCACAGAGCATACAATGGTCCTGATGGTGTAGAAAACACAACATGGTGTTATGCAATGCATTACTCAAAATAAATAAATACATAAAATAAATTAAAAAAGAGAGATCACAAGTACAACAATTACAAATCTCCATCGTCCTGCAGGCCTGTTCTGCCTTTAATCTGCAGCTGTTTAGGAGCTTAATAGACCCACTGGGATAAATGAGTTGTTGAAAGGGTTAACTCTCGCCCTCCTACCGGAGGGCAGCAGCTCATATTCTGCGTGCAGAACGTGAGACGTGTTGCTAACAATTTTATATGCTTGTTGCAAAGAAGCCTTTTCATAAATCCTCTGCATGGATAAGAGCTCTTTAACACCAGTGATCTTCCATGCAGTATGAATCCCTCGTAACAGTTTAGTTTTCAAATGCACAGGGAGGTTGCCAAACCAAGCTGTAATACCGTACCTGACCAGGCTCTCCACGACTGCCTGATCAAATATCAACATCATTTTCTTTATCGACGCCATGAATTCGCAAACGGCGTAAGAAATTCAACTGCTGCTGCGGTCGGAGGCTGTCGACGTGTGTGCTCCAGGTTAGTGACTCGTCAGTATAAACCGCGACATATTTGTACGAGTGATGGCTTGGTTGTGGTGGTCACCGACACTGTCTCTTCAGTCTTGGTTTAGAACGAGGTGGTTATCGTCACACCAATTCACAAACCTTTGGATTTCCATAAAATAATCTTTTTCAGCAGAGATAAAATTTCAGTGTCATCAGAAAATGTAATGACCTGATTATTTGGATAACCCTTGTGTTTTCCTCCCGTCGACCATGCACTAGTTGTCCTTTGACCCGGTCTGTTTTGCCAGTTTATAAAGCATGAAGTATAAATTATCACCCAATTCAGTGTTACGTCTTCTTAACAACTTCTTTCCAACATATTACCACTAATTTTAAACTTATTTTTTTTAATATATGGTCAACAAAATGCATTTATATCAAATTATACCTAATTTCTGAGTTAAAAAAAGCTGAAATTATGAATTATTTTGACTAACAGTTGAGATCAATGGGAACATATGTTGACGGGTTATCACGGACTGGTATATGTCAAAGTTTAGTGAAAATACTGTTTTGAAACTATTTCAATTTTTTTAATGGCAGCCAATAATCCCACTTGTTGTCCTTCCGGGTCAAAATTGACCCGGTCTGTTTTGGCTATTAACAGGGACGTCGTTAGGCCTGTTTTAGGGGGGCTGAAGCTACCCCAAAATGTTCCTAAGCCCCCCCAAATAATAAGAAAAATAATATATATATATGTATATTTTTTCTCTTTTATTTTTTTGTACAGTGCACTCTGTATCACTCACTACTTTGAATCAATCTTCCTTCACCATTCATCTGTTTGTGTCGTCGTGCACTGCAGTCAGACAGTTTTATTTATATTTCACGAACTGTCAGCTGGTGGAAAAGGCCGAGCCCGCGTGCACGTAACGGTATGTGGACGAGCGAGGTAGAGAGGGACTGAAGAGAGAGAGCGCCTGGCGGCATTAAAACCAAGCAGGAAATCCGAGAAATAAAACGTTGTTTTCGCCGATTTATCACTCGAAATGCAACTGTAGCAAGCATCTCACTATCGCTAACGTTATCCAAATTCATATTTCGAAACAACAAATAATATATCCAGCTACAAAAAAAATCGAAAGTTAAACAGAAATACAAAGAGTCGATGGCTATGAAGATGATAGGCTACACCGTCCCGTCTCGTTGGTGTCTTTCTTTGGTCTGAACTTGCTACTGCACACAGAGTGAGTGATAGGCTACAGAGTGAAATTGTAAGTTGTTGTTAATAACTTTTACTTGCTTAACTTTAGCTACGTTTACTTGAGGTAAAGATAAAGGGGTGTTTTAGCTGACTATGGTAAACAATAGTCTAGCTAGAGTGAAATACAAGAAATACCTAATTAACCTAGTTAGTTATCCGAAGTTCTCTATTCTTTGCCATTAATATAGCATGCTATCTCTATAGTATTAACAGTCCCCACAGAATGTTGTCACTGAAAACTAAATGTTATAGTGTCACTGTTAATGCTATTGTACTGTTACAGTATATCCTTCAATTTATTGAGCAGATGGATACTGGATGATATTTTGAGAGAGGGAGAAAGAGAGAGAGAGAAACAGGAGTTTGGCAGGGCAGCTGATTCTGAGGGAATTGGCTTGATTGAGGTAAGTTATGTTAGTGGTCTGCAGCAATGGTTCTCAAAGTGGGGTCCAGGGACCCCCAGGGGTCCTTGAGGGGGTCCCCAGCAAAAACTGAAATAACTTTTTTTCACTATAATTCCATCCGTAATTAACGCAATGTTTCATAGATTAATTCATAGACTTTCTGTAATAAAACATCTAAAAGCAAAAATCCTATCAAATGGGGACCCCTTGACAAAATCTAATCAAATGGGGGTTTGTGGTTTAATCGGCATTTCAGTTTAGGGGTCCTTGATGTCTAAAAGTTTGAGAACCACTGGTCTACAGGGCTAAGAAAATGTGAGGCGTTTTGTTTTCTTCCTAAACAGGCATTTGTTGGCAGGTCTAGGCACTAAGGCATTGCCTAAACTAAATTATTTTATGATATTTATTATATATGCAATATTCTGACCAACTTAACTTTATTCATTATGTTATACAGTATGTAGATTTTGTAGGCTAGGCTCTACATGAACATACATACATATCAGTCCCTCCAGGAATTTGCGATGTTGCGATTGCAACAATTCATGCAAATTCAACCAATCACCCTGGTTTTTATTTTTGCAATTTTCAGTCTCTCGCAACTTCATTGCAACAAAAATATAAGTACGTTCCCCCCATGCAGCTTTGATGCAGCTTTGAAGTATCTAACAGCTAACATTAGAATAACATTTGAAAGTAAGATTTTACAAGGTAAAGTTTTGCATAGCCTGGGGGCTAAGCCCCCCCTGTCTTTCAATCCTAGTGACGTCCCTGGCTATTAATAAAGCATCAATTATGAATTATCACCCAATTCTATTTTACACCTTCTTAACAACTTCATTCAAACTCATTACCACTAGTTTTACACTTATTTTTGGAATGTATGGTGAATAAACTTCATTTACATGAAATAATACCTAATTTTAGGGTTAAAATAAGCGTAAATTATGAATTATTTTCATTATAGTTAAGATCAGATGAACCTATGTTTGTGGATAATCCCTGACTGGTATATAGTAGTGATTAGTCAGGATATGGTTTTGAAACCATTTAATTATTTTGAATGGCAGCCAATAATCACACCTGGTGTCTTCCTGGGCAAAAAGTGACCTGATCTGCTTTGCGTGTTTATAAAGCATAGGCAATTATAATTAATCACTAAAATCTGTGTTACCACTTTTATTCAACTTCATTCCAATTCATCTCAACTAGTTTTACACTTATTCTGTTCTATTTATGGTCAACATACCTCATTTACATAAAATTATACCTACCTTCTGAGTAAAATCAGTTGAGATCTGAGATATTGAGAAAGTTGTGTTTGGATTAATGGCTGGTATGTGACAATTATTATTTTCCCAGGTTAAAATTAACGAATGCAATTGCATTCACAAACAAAGGAGAGCTACCAAAAAGAAAAAAATTATTTACGGAAAGTTTACTTGTCCCCTTTTAGGAAAAGACACATCAAAGGTGTTAGAACAAGTTTACAAAACTGTAGTTTGAAGTTGTGTCTGTATGTTTGTATTTGTGTGTGTGTGTGTGTGTGTTTGTGTGTGTGTGTACATTCGCGCACATGTCTGTGTGTGCATTTGTGTCTGTGTACATTTTTATGTCAGGACAGCTCAATAGTGTGATATCTTGCAGGTCTCAGCTGTTTCTGAGTGTGTGTGTGTGTGTGTGTGTGTGTGTGTGTGTGTGTGTGTGTGTGTGTGTGTGTGTGTGTGTGTGTGTGTGTGTGTGTGTGTGTGTGTGTGTGTGTGTGTGTGTGTGCATGTGCACGTCTGCATGTGTACATGTGTGTCTGTGTGTGTGCGTGTTCATCTGCTGAAAAGAACAGTAGTGTGATCCACTGCAATGGGTGTGTGTGGGCGTGTGTGTGTGTGTGTGTGTGTTTGTTTGTGTGCGTGCGTTCATGTGCTGAAAAGCACAATAGTGTAATCTTTTGCAGGTCTCAGCTACTGTGTGTGTGTTTCTCTGTGTGTGTGTGTGTGTGCATGCACACAAGCATGTGCACGCGTGTGTGTGTGTTCATCTCCTGAAAATCATAATGATCCATTGCCCAATTTCAGTATGTTGTGTTTGTGAGTGTGTGTGTGTGAATGCATGTGCGCGCACACACGTGTACATGTGCACTTTTGTTGTCCATGTGTGTGTGTGTTTGGGTGCATTTCCATGTGCTGGAAAGCACAATAATGTGATCAATTACATGAGGTAGTTCTCGGCTGTATTTGTGTGCATGTGTGTGGGGGTGTTTGTGTGTCTCTGCATGTGCATTCATGTACGTGTGTGTGTGTTCATCTGCTGTTGAGCGCAAAAGTGCCCCATTGCACCACCGGGTCAAAATTGACCCGGGAAGAACACAAATGCAATAAAATTAAATAAAACACCCAAAATTCTATGAAAGCAGTGATCATTAATTTTACTTGCGAAGAACTTAATTGGGAACCACCCATGCTATTTTTGGTTAATTTGGTTGAAAGAAACCCATATTTCTGATAAAGAAACTTTAAAAACGGGTCAAATTTGACCCGA